>NC_090732.1:26110109-26137609 GCF_036898095.1 Palaemon carinicauda | reverse complement strand
CTGTACTTAGAATTGAAATCAACCCATCTTCACCATCGTAGCTAATTGGTAGGTTTGGGACTTGGCATCCGATTAATGATAAATTTTTTGCACATTTAAACGTGTTTCTTTCATATTTCAAATAAGCCATATATATTAATACATTAAAGTCTGGATTCTCTTAACGACCTCGGGATCAGAGCACAAGGCGGAACCGCCCAAAGACTATGATATCGGACAGGGGAGGATTTGAACCCTCGCCAGGATATCTGTATGCCAGTGACCATACCACTCCGCTACGAAAAAAGATAAAAGTCAATGACAATTCTTCTATACATATACCTATCAAATTCAGGTTTTCTGTACTTAGAATTGAAATCAAGCCATCTTCACCATCATAGCTAATTGGTAGGTTTGAGACTTGGCATTCGATTAATGATAATTTTTTTGCACATTTAAACGTGTTTCTTTCATATTTCAAATAAGCCATATATCTTAATACATTAAAGTCTGGATTCTCTTAACGACCTCGGGATCAGAGCCCAAGGCGGAACCGCCCAAAGACTATGATATCGGACCGGCGGGGATTTGAACCCTCGCCAGGATATCTGTATGCCAGTGACCATACAACTCCGCTACGAAGAAAGATAAAAGTCAATGACAATTCTTCTATACATATACCTGTCAAATTCAGGTTTTCTGTACTTAGAATTGAAATCAACCCATCTTCACCATCGTAGCTAATTGGTAGGTTTGGGACTTGGCATTCGATTAATGATAAATTTTTTGCACATTTAAACGTGTTTCTTTCATATTTCAAATAAGCCATATATATTAATACATTAAAGTCTGGATTCTCTTAACGACCTCGGGATCAGAGCCCAAGGCGGAACCGCCCAAAGACTATGATATCGGGCCGGCAGGGATTTGAACCCTCGCCAGGATATCTGTATGCCAAGTCCCAAACCTGCCAATTAGCTACGATGGTGAAGATAGGTTGATTTCAATTCTAAGTACAGAAAACCTGAATTTGACAGGTATATGTATAGAAGAATTGTCATTGACTTTCATCTTTCTTCGTAGCGGAGTGGTATGGTCACTGGCATACAGATATCCTGGCGAGGGTTCAAATCCCCGCCGGTCCGATATCATAGTCTTTGGGCGGTTCCGCCTTGGGCTCTGATCCCGAGGTCGTTAAGATAATCCAGTCTTTAATGTATTTATATATATGGCTTATTTGAAATATGAAAGAATCACGTTTAAATGTGCAAAAAAATTATCATTAATCGAATGCCAAGTCCCAAACCTACCAATTAGCTACGATGGTGAAGATGGGTTGATTTCAATTCTATGTACAGAAAACCTGAATTTGACAGGTATATGTATAGAAGAATTGTCATTGACTTTTATCTTTCTTCGTAGCGGAGTGGTATGGTCACTGGCATACAGATATCCTGGTGAGGGTTCAAATCCTCCCCGGTCCGATATCATAGTCTTTGGGCGGTTCCGCCTTGGGCTCTGATCCCGAGGTCGTTAAGAGAATCCAGACTTTAATGTATTTATATATATGGCTTATTTGATATATGAAAGAAACACGTTTAAATGTGCAAAAAATTTATCATTAATCGAATGCCAAGTCCCAAACCTTCCAATTAGCTACGATGGTGAAGATGGGTTGATTTCAATTCTAAGTACAGAAAACCTGAATTTGACAGGTATATGTATAGAAGAATTGTCATTGACTTTTATCTTTCTTCGTAGCGGAGTGCTATGGTCACTGGCATACAGATATCCTGGCGAGGGTTCAAATCCCCGCCGGTCCGATATCATAGTCTTTGGGCGGTTCCGCCTTGGGCTCTGATCCCGAGGTCGTTAAGAGAATCCAGACTTTAATGTATTAATATATATGGCTTATTTGAAATATGAAAGAAACACGTTTAAATGTGCAAAAAATTTATCATTAATCGAATGCCAAGTCTCAAACCTACCAATTAGCTACGATGGTGAAGATGGCTTGATTTCAATTCTAAGTACAGAAAACCTGAATTTGACAGGTATATGTATAGAAGAATTGTCATTGACTTTTATCTTTCTTCGTAGCGGAGTGGTATGGTCACTGGCATACAGATATCCTGGCGAGGGTTCAAATCCCCGCCGGTCCGATATCATAGTCTTTGGGCAGTTCCGCCTTGGGCTCTGATCCCGAGGTCGTTAAGAGAATCCGGACTTTAATGTATTAATATATATGGCTTATTTGAAATATGAAAGAAACACCTTTAATGTGCAAAAAATTTATCATTAATCGAATGCCAAGTCTCAAACCTACCAATTAGCTACGATGGTGAAGATGGGTTGATTTCAATTCTAAGTACAGAAAACCTGAATTTGACAGGTATATGTATAGAAGAATTGTCATTGACTTTTATCTTTCTTCGTAGCGGAGTGGTATGGTCACTGGCATAGAGATATCCTGGCGAGGGTTCAAATCCCCGCCGGTCCGATATCGTAGTGTTTGGGCGGTTCCGCCTTGGGCTCTGATCCCGAGGTCGTTAAGAGAATCCAGACTTTAATGTGTTAATATATATGGCTTATTTGAAATATGAAAGAAACACGTTTAAATGTGCAAAAAATTTATCATGTATATATATATATATATATATATATATATATATGCTTATTATATATATGCTTATTATATATATGCATATATATATATATATATATATATATATATATATATATATATATATATATATATATATATATATATATATGTATATATATATATATATATGTATATATATATATATATATATATATATATATATATATATATATATATATATATATATATATATATATACATATATATATATATATATATATATATATATAATTATATATATATGCATATATATATATATATATATATATATATATAAATATATACTGTATATATATATATATATATATATATATATATATATATTTATATATATATATATATATATATATATATATATATATATATATATATAAATATATACTGTATGTATATATATATATATATATATATATATATATATATATATATATATATATATATATAATCAGATACTTGCTCTTTATTATATATAGGATATAGACATAAAGTATGTATGTTTTTTATAGGTGTACAAATCATTATGGATTTTCAGAATTAGTTCGAGTAACAATACATTTTATTTGAAGGACCAATGAAATTCCATACGACGCTGTAACCCAGAAAAGGGAGAACCATAATGGTGTAGAATTCTTGAGGATAAAGTATTCCTATATCATAAAATGGGGAGTTTTAATTACAACCATGACAAGGAAGTAAGGGATAGATTCCTAGTGGAAAACCGGTCTCGTTTCTTTAGATGAAAAAATATGATAATTCTACTCTTTTCTACAGGAAGAGTTTTTTTTTTTTTGTTTTTTTTTTTGTTTTTTTTTTTTTAGAACTGTAGAAATATTTGCATAATAGATTAATGGTGTTGCTATAATCCAGTCATAGATTAATTAATAGAGAAGCTAATTATATTGGTGGTAAATTCCTTGTAAAACCTCAGGAATAAAAAAGGATAAATAAGTAGCAAGAAGAAAAGTATGATAACATACCGCGCTGACTATTATTCTGACCTCTTGCGAATTTCTGTTCTGTTTTTTCACTGATAATGGTCTGTCAAGTTTATAATGACTGCTTTTTGCTGATAATTTTAATGGAATGAATTAACATCATTATTATTTTATAATAAAATTATGAAATTTAAGTTTAATGGCATAATCTGTAGTTATATCATGAAAGTAGATCATTATGAAAACGGAGAAAGTATCTAAGAAAGAATATTTTCTTCTTAACATAAAGACTTCAAATTATTATTATTTTTTTTTTTTTTTGGTTTTTTGGTCCGCTTTGTATTTTTATTTCAAAGTAAAGTAATCAAAATGTTTCAGACCAAAAAATATACTTTGCGCAAATATTTGCCAAACGATAGGTTATACCTGCCCAAAATATCATTGATTTTTTATAATTTTCTTATGCAAAGGGAAAAATTAAGGCTATCCCGCTTCTCATAAAGATGGCGAAGATTAATCAATATAGATGATAATGGTGTTTTTTTTTATGCCATAGTTTCTATAGGATAATTTCCATCTATTCTCTAGTATGCTTAAAAGTTGAGTTCCATGTGAATTGTTTTTAATCGTACTGGTTGTTATAGGTTAGAAAGAGAACTGGTAATCTAGCACTCATCTGTCCATGTCTTTCGTCATGGTTCCTGAATATAGGAAGAGACGAAAAATACACTAACTACATCCGTTGTCCTTAATAGCAGTAAGTAAAAATATATATATATATATATATATATATATATATATATATATATATATATATATATATATATATATATATATATAAATATACATACATACATATATATAATGTACATAGATATATATACATATATATACAGAATATATATATATATATATATATATATATATATATATATATATATATGTATATGTATATATATATATATACTGTATATATATATATATATATATATATATATATATATATATATATATATATATACATTTTTAGAATCGATAAAAACCCTATACCCATATCCCTATTTAACTAAATTTTAACTAGTACGGTATGTTATTTTGTATTGTAATATTACACTCTTGAAAATGAAATTCTTCATTAATAGCTCTAAACATAATCTACTAAAAGCAGTATTACGAAAATTATTCATATTCAACGGCTCCCCTTAATAAGTGCTTCAGCATCGTCATTCCGATGTTTTAATCCACCAAGATGACTTTTCGAAATCTGAATTTGTTGCCCTAAAAACAGGATCTTCATTGATATGCAACTACCTGGATTCAAGTACTCAGATATAGGCAAATGTTGTTGAAATTTTAATAGCAATTGAATGATAAATAAAATAAGTGTTTTAAGGAGCCCTGAACGTCACCGCTCAAAAACAACTGATGTCACTCCAAGCCCTCTAATGAAAGTTTTGATTAGTCACATTAGCGCTCTGACTTACCGTTCTTAAAATTCCACCCAGAAAAAAACTTGACTAAACTTTTAATGACGAATTCATTAGCAAAACTTAGGCGGTAGCGTCAATGATAAACTTCGCACCCGGGAGATTCTTTCTCCTCCCTTATTTGCTGGACGAAACTTTGGTGATATTTATTTTTTTATTGGAAAGTACATTTCTTGGTAATTTAAGAGCCCAGATATCTATATCGATGTAACCGGACTTTCTTAAGGCTATTTTTCTTTTGAAGGTTTAATGGCCACTCATGAATGGCAGTGACATTGCCCTATCGATCAGGACAATTCCCTAAAGACCATATATACATATAATCAGCTCTAAACCCCTTTTCCACCCAAGCTAGGACCAAGGAACGCCAGGTAATGGCTGTTGATGACTCAGCAGATACACTTATAGGCTCCTCCGAATCCCCATCTTTAGCTCACAAGGATAGTAAGGTTGCAATGACCAAAGAAACTAACGTTTTTGAGCTGGACTGGAATCCCAGTCTGGCGTTCACCAGCCAGGGACGTTGCCACATCGGCCACCGAAACCCTTATTATAATGTTGATGAAAATTGTAAGGCAGGTAAAGGAATACATAGATTGGTATTTTTTCTTCATTTGCAAGACAGTATGATCCTAGAGGGTTAAGCCAATTGATCAATATGTAAGTAACTATTCATATTAGAGTTTTAGATTACTAATAATCGGGAACCAGCATTGAGGTATACCTGTGCATCTCTTGGTATTCGATATTAATGCTGATAATGGATCCGAGTCATGGTGACCTTTGAACTGAATTAAGATTTCTTATCATGACCTTATATATAGAAATGGGATTTATATAGAATCATTTAGGTCAGACAATCCTGCAAAATATTCGCTTGACAATAAATTCTTACATATTTGTTACGGGATCGTTATCATTCTAACAAGAAAACAAACCTCATAACTGTGGACGTAAAAAAAAAAAAAAAAAAAAAAAAAAAAAATATTCTATGCTTATTAGGTTAATTCATTGCTCTTCAACTTTACCCAAAACAACGCTAGATTTAAATTTTTGTAAAAAGCTATTTTCAAGAAAGATTTAAATTCTTTCCAAAAGGCCAGTTCAATATCAAATTGTCCCACTCATATAATCAAGGTCACGTTCTGTTGTCAATATTCAAAGATATTGTGATATCTTTTCGTCTGTCACGAGTTTTAGCATATTTTGTTTCTAGATTTTTTTGTAATAATAATAATAATAATAATAATAATAATAATAATAATAATAATAACAGGGTGTATCATTGTGAACAAGATAAGCATGTATGGAACACTTATAACTATAATCAGTTTCAAGTTTTGATTTGAGAGAGAGAGAGAGAGAGAGAGAGAGAGAGAGAGAGAGAGAGAGAGAGAGAGAGAGAGAGAGAGAGAGAGAGAATTGCTGCAGTTGTTATCTCTTGTCTTTCGAGTGTATTTAGATTTCTGTTATGTTTAATTCTTTTCTTCCATTTTTTGAGTGAGCCTGTAATCCTCTGAAACGTTTTCTGTTGTTGTTGTGAGATTTATTGAAGCTGTCAGTGTGTTCGCTCACGTGTCAGTAGAGCATTAGAGTCGTTTGCTTTGAATGCTGTCTTTCGAAGTGCTGCGGTGAGAGGGCTTGCTCAATTGTGTACTGCTTTTTTCGACCCAACTATCTGCCTTCAGTGTTTCCAAGTCTGTTTTTTTCACTTTTGTATACAGTCATACGTAAATGGGAATTGCGTGAATGGAAGCCTCATTGTCTAAACGGGGTAACTAAATATAATTTTTTTTTTTTTTTTTTTATTTATCATCTACCGTTTAATTTGTTATTGGATACCCAAGTATATATAACAATCAGTTTTGGATGGAAATATCTAAATTTTATATCATACATCAAAGTATTAATAATCAGGAACTTGAATCGCATTGTGAAATGTTCTTAACAGCCTAAAATTCCTTTTTATTTTGAGTCAAGGTTACAAATTTGAGACTCCGTCGAAGCAACTGTGGTTCATCCCAAATAAACTTCCTTCCGTGAAATGTTAAAGCGAACATTTTAGAAACACCTCATCATTTTAATGGTACCTTCTTATGCTGATTGTGAGTCAGCTATGCAAATTACTTTCCTTTCTTACTATACCTCAATTTTCTATTTTATATCAATGACTTCAAGAGAAGTAAGTACATTTTTTTTATGTTGTAATAACGATAGGAAGTGCCTGTCATATTCCTTAACATCATTTCAAGTCAGATTTCATAGATTTATTTTAAGTAGGAACAAAGAAAGTAAAAGTACCAAAACATTTGTACTTTCTCCCTTCATTCTAAAAGGTGGTGAAGAATTGTACTTTGACGACTCTTGCCATTAAGTGCAGTTTCATTTTAATGCTGGATGTAAAAAAAAAAAAAAAAAAAAAAAATTCTATTTACTTGATTAAACGAGATAATTTAATCTCGTATGTTTTTCTTATTCTACTCTACTCTTGTACTTCTATATCGAAAATACCTCTTTATAAAGGAAAATAAAAAGAAAGAATCATGAATATTTGCTAATTAATATTTTACTAATATATCAGTCAAAACAGGATTTACCAGTTCTCAAAAGTGATGCAAGTAGAAATCTTTTTTCTCACTAATAATTGAGTAATAATGATGCCTAACAATAAGTTATTCTAATCCTAAAGGTATGATATACTTAATAGTGAAGAGAATATAACGATTTATGAATGGTAAAATAAAAATACTTTATACATCACAAAAATATATGTAATTCTAAAAAAGAAATCACCATTTATCTGAAAAAAGGGAAATTTCACTATATTACTATACACTCTCCCTCCGTATCAGGAAGAAAACTTTATATTAATATCAGTGCTTATTTTTATTTGATTTCATATTATAGAAAGAAAGATATATAGATAATATCAGTCATTTCAATTTACGAGATGTTGTTTACCACAATTCATATGTCATTTTCTGAAAACCCAGTTGTACAAAAATGTAAAATCCGTATACCATGATGAATGAAATATCCATATATGAGATATCCCATTTTTCATTTCTCCGAAAATACAATTGTATGGTTAGATTCTTTTTATGTATAATGTAAACTGTGCACTGTAATGCCATAGCGTTACATGTACCGAAAGTGATATTGTATGAGATTTCATTGATAGAACATGTTTTCACTTAAATCATAATTTATAGCGTATATTATAAAGTATTGAATCCTTCATAGATTTGCTGAAAAATTTAATATAATTCTTGAATTGTATTGCATTTGAGATTAGAATCGTTTACGTTGATGCTCGATTATTCATTTTGTATCGTTTATTTGTTTACGACGCCAAGACACGTCAGTCCAAATCACGAGACCCCGAGAGTGAAGGATCGTCTTCATATGGAATAAATAAGTTTTAATGCAATGAAGTATTTTTTTCTTTCTTTTATTGATAAATTATACAGTGGTTAAACTTTGTAATCAGTTATTACGTCCAACAAGTTAGCGACGAGAATGACAGTTAAACATCATACTAATAAACTAATATAATTTCAGGTAAACAACAGTAATGAAGTCTTGTCACAAGAATATCCCGAATACAAATATTCTTAGGAGTAAAAACTCTAAAATTGAATACTAATTTTTGCAAAAATAATTTCCTCAGTAGATTAAATTCAGGATTAAAAATATTTGCCAACTAACTATTTTACAATTCTATATAACCAAATGTTAAAAACATAGCAATTAGGTTATTATTATTATTATTATTATTATTATTATTATTATTATTATTATTATTATTATTATTATTATTATTATTATTTAAGCTACAACCCCAGTTGGAAAGCAGTATGCTATAATACCAGTGGCTCCAACAGTGAACATAGCCCTGCAGTAAGGAAAGGAAATAAGGAAATACGTAAACTACTAGAGAAGTGATGAATATCTTTCAAATTTTTCTAATTGGGGCAAAATTCTTTATATATTTGCCTTCTCCATCTTTTAGTTTTGTCATTAAATCGTAAACAATAAGGAAGAAAATTGAAGTAACCTTCTATCTCAGGAGCCAGGTACATTAATGATCCAGTTTGAGGATTCCAAATTTCTTTTATTGATAAGTGTTTGTATCTCTGACAACCATTAAATATCAAATTCTATATACCAGGGAAAGCCTTCACCTCATCCGGTTCTGTTTGGCTGATTGTTGCTGTCTACTTTCGATAGAGTGTAACTCCAGATTCAATACTTTTGCTATTCCACTGTAATATTTCATGAATAACTTCACCAATCATCAAAATCATCATGATTTATTTATCTATATATTTATTTATTGTTTTTATTTATTTTTTTTTAGTTTATTTTTTGGTTTATTTTATTATCTTTTTTGTTTTAATGGTGAAGTTAAATGGATATAGGCAGGAGAGTCATTAATAATAGTAGATTAACTAGGATCTGATACAGACATCTTCGTTGGCAAGGAAGTGAGTCGGGATCACACCAGGTGGGCTTCTTCGGTTGAGAGGTTGATGTGTAAAGGTTTTAAAAGAAACCTAAACTTTTCAACTTCATCACTAATTTCACTTTCTATTGACTGTGACATATAGCTTGTGTCTTCAACGTTTTCGTCCAATATCTCATAATCGCTGCCATTCAGCATATCATAATCACAATTGTCCAATTCATTTTCCCTTTCTTTACTTTTTAAAGAGTACGAAAACATTATATATATATATATATATATATATATATATATATATATATATATATATATATATATATATATATATATATATATATATATATATGTATATATTTATATATATATATATATATATATATATATATATATATATATATATATATCTTTTTTACTTTTCATCAATACTTCTAAACTTCAGGAGAAAACGCCTTACTTCCAGTTATTTTCTTTGACAAATTTCCTTTACTCCGTAAGTATCAGTAAATAGTTTGTAGCTAACTATCATTAACAAGGTACGGAATTCTTAACTATCATAACAACACGGGCAATAGAAGATAAGGAGATTATAAAAGTTGCCCAAATGAGATGATAAGATGACATTACCTACTCGATGATATGATCCTGCCAAAGATTCAACAAAGCCTTTCACCCGAAGACAATTAGAAAGATGAAGCTACCGCGAATTTTAACGAGTTGGTAACAAACTTCAAGCAGTAACCAAAAAAATAAAAAATGTGGGGTTAAAATTCCCCCATCATTAGAATTCTAGGTTTTAAACACGCTGTGTTATTTTTCCTTATCTTTTAAAAAGTCTTGTCCCAATCCTTAAAATTTTTTTAATGCTTGAGAATTTTGCTGTTCAAACATGTCATAAACTTTGATTAAATTTAATGAATTCACTATTTAACCTCATATGTTCGAGAGGGTTCCTAATACCATTTAATGAAATTAAACATAGCATACCTGATTTGTATTTATCTTTTCATGCTAAGACACTGTTTTATGAATTTAGAATGACACAAATGTCCATATTAACTCAAACTTGTTCAATAACTTAGATATGATCCTCAGCCATTTCTGGTACACTTCTAGGTCCGAAGAACAATTGATCACATTCCCCAACAACCAAAGATAAGAACATCACAAACAAAAATCTTAAACCGAAGAATACCAAAGGCATTCTTTGAAAATTCAGAATAGAGGGACGCTGGTATTTCAATTTAAAGAATTAACTAGAAAAATACAAAATCATACTTGGCAAAATAATATTGTAAAAAAGCATAAAGCATGAAAATTTGAAATGCAAAAATCCATAATGAAAGAAAAAATAAAGCAATTTACGAAAAGAAAAATATAAACATCAAATAAATGGAATATATAATCTTAGTATCAGACCTTTCCTCCATTAGATTTAAGATGAGCTTTTAATATATTGAGTATTAAAACGTTTGTCTAGCAATTTAACATATTCTCTCTCAGCAATCACATTCTTCTAGAACGCACGATTTAGTGATAACTGAAAGTTAGTATCGCTGTTTGTTTTGTTAACTTTTAATGGAACAGGAATATTACTCGAAGAACTAAGTGAATTGGAAGGTTCTCTTGCCTATGTCTTGCACAATGCCTCGCAGGGAAACATCCACAAATGGGGGAATGCTGTATGTATCATTATTTTGGGAGCATAACTAAATTCCATTCCGGTTCAGTACCGTCTACTTGACCTAACAGGATTTTTAATGTAATGTCTTTCTTAGTCTAAATATGTATTTACAAGTTGATCACGAATGCATTAATAAAAAATTCTCCATACTAAAAAATAAATAGAGAAAATTAAAGGAATACTATAAGGCAAACAAACATTTTATAAAAGATATAAAAAGCATTATTGAGCTAACTTATTCTTTAGAGGAAATATCCAAAATATAATGTCAGTGAATCAATAATATCACACACAAAAACAAACACATACAATCACACACGCACACACACATATATGCATACATATAAATGTATATATATATATATATATATATATATATATATATATATATATATATATATATATATATATGAATATATATATATATATATATATATATATATATATATATATATATATATATATATATATATATATTAGTGTATGTCTTTGTGTGTATGTATTATGCATGTTCTTTTGTCCGTGTGTGAGTACGTAATCACTGTTGGGTAAAATCCCACTGTTTAAGAATACTATTCTCGGATGGAGAAGCGTAGATGTGATTGGCCAAAGTGTTCAGGCGCAACATCTAATAATAAGACTAATTCCAGACATAATTCCCTGCAGAAAGGAAACAAGCGCATAACTCGTCCTATCTTTGGAGCGGCAACATCAAAAACTTGTTTCACTTGTCAGATTCCAGTTTTTCAAAGCCAGCGAAAATCTTCCTGGAAGGAACTGGAATTTATGATAGCAAGACCCAAGTGTTTGTGATTAGATTTCTTCAGTCTATTTCCATTCTTATTATTTGCGAAATGTCTCTTAAATTAGGAATAACTTGTTTAGTTTAATAAGGTATGCAGACGTAAGATTGAAAAATATGGAAGAAAAATATAGACTGTAAGTACAGGTTAACCGATTATATGTATATCTATATATATATATATATATATATATATATATATATGTATATATATATATATATATATATATATATATATATATATATATATATATATATATATATATATATATACATATATATATATATATATATATATATATATATATATATATATTCATATATATACAGTATATATATATATATATATATATATATATATATATATATATATATATATATATATATATATATATATAAATATATATATATATATATATATATATATATATATATATATATATATTTATATATATATATATATATATATATATATATATATATATATATATATATATATATATATGTATATATATATATATATATTTATATATATATATATGTATATATATAGAGGTCAATTTCAACATAATGACTTATTAGTTGCGCAGTTATCAAAATAGTGTAGTGGAATATATATAACCATAGGCTACACATGTAGCTTGATATACATACTGCCTTGGTAATTGTGCAGTTATCAACTGCGTCTTAAACTTCCCTTCTGGTATTATCGTACACTTACCATTCGTGCAGTTCCTCATAATAGCCTCTATCTCATTCGGTCTCCTATTATTTATTTATAAATATATATATATATATATATATATATATATATATATATATATATATATATATATATATATACATATATATATATATATATATATATATATATATATATATATATATGTATATATATATATATATATATATATATATATATATATATATATATATATGTACACACATTTATATATATATATATATATATATATATATATATATATATATATATATATATATACATATATATATATGTATATATGTATTATATATAAATAAATATATATATATATATATATATATATATATATATATATATATATATATATATATATATGTGTGTGTGTGTGTGTGTGTGTGTGTGTGCGTGTGTGTGTATGTTTGTTTATTCTTAACATATATTTCTATATGTGTTTGTATGTGTATGCATATATATATATATATATATATATATATATATATATATATATATATATATAAATATATATATATATATATATATATATATATATATATATGTGTGTGTGTGTGTGTGTGTGTATATGTGTGTGTGTGTGTTTGTGTGTGTGTGTGTGTGTTACAGGCAAACTGTGTAACCAGGCATTTCACGAAATACCTGAAGATTTTAGGCATTTCACGAAATGACTGATTCACTTAGTGATTTTGCGAAATGACTAAAATTTCCAACCATTACATGAATTGGCTGAAATTTAGTAGTTCTCATTACACACTGCTTGATTGAATTTAGGCAAATTGTGTAATTTTGGTATTTGCTGAAAAACACCACTTTTATGTGTTTTTAAGTATATATGGGTGTTGACACGGATTCTTACTCACTGAAAGTTGGTTTTGATTCTTTTTGTTATAATAAGTCTTTATGAATATCTATTAAACATTTCCATATATTACTCATATAAATTGCACCCAGAATTGTTTCTAACATAGGTGTTCACTTTAACTTTAACTAACCGAGAAGTAAATTCATTTTTGTTTGAAATGGCCTCTTTCTTTTATTTCTTTTAACTATGTGAGCAGGAAATTCACTCATTTTAATTCAACAAGTAAGTGCCCTGATCAATATAAGCAGTTTTAGATTAAAGTTTGAAACAATTTGGATTGTAGATTTAACTAAAACTAATATCATACTCTAAATATGCAAACATCACAAGGAATGCTGTCGACCTGGTCAAGTCCTACTTTATTACCTGCCAAGAAAAGACAAAAAGAACCAACAAAAAGGGAGATGTGGTTCACCCCATACTTACTTACGATTTCAATTCAAACTTCCAAGTGGATTTAATTGACTTTCAGTCATCTCCACAAGTCCAACACAAGTGGATTATTGTGTACCAGTGCCATCGGACCACGTTCGTCATCCTGCGTCCACTCACATCCAAAGGAGCAGCTGAGGTTTCTTTTCAGCTTTTGGATATCTTCTTATTGATTGGTGCCCCCATGCATCCTACTATCAGATAATGGATCTTAGTTCACTGCCCAGTGGTTCGAGAGATGAAGGATCTCTGGCCGCGTCTTGTGCATGGAAAGCCCCCAGAGAGGCACTGAGTCAAGGTTCAGTCGAACGGGCGAACTTTAGACATCAAAGACGTGCTGGCTGCTTGGCTCTCTGACAACAACGCCCAAGATTGGTCCCTAGGCCTTCTTTTTGTTCAGAACCAGAACTCATCATACCATTCCGGGATCAAGAGAACCCCATATGCTGCTTTGCTTGGAGAGGATCCAAAGGTTGGACTCACTTCCACTAGCTTGCTTCAGGAGGTTATTGACCGCTTAGATATTGAACATGATCTTGCAGTACTAGGAGCCCAGTTTTCTACTGATCCAACTGACGAGCCACTCGAGGTCTCTGAGCCAGTCATCATCACCGCCTAGCCATCCCAGTTCCTTGATGAGCCAGTCACCATCTTCATCTAGCCACCTTAGGTCCACTTAGTTCAGCATCACATATTGCACCATGACAACAAGAAATTTTCAAAAACTGTAAGAGCACCAGAAGGGCTCAAGTGTGCCAGGCAGAACGCGTGGTGAAACGTAGTGGGATCGTCTTAAAGGCCGGGAAAAAAGGCAACAATGTTGCTGTGTCAGTTTCACATGTTGACAGGGGAAGGGAGGATCCAAGAAATCTTCTAGGAATCATCATAGAATGAAATGAAAATGATTTATACAATATTGGGGTAATGGCGGGGATACTAAGGACTAAACTCAAAAGTATTGAATTCAACTTGTGCCCCCAACGATTATGATGAAATCAACCAAGAACAGCAAGTATCTCTTCGTGAGGAACTGAATAAAGGCTCTTCTCCCTAATTGTAAATTTAATGAAAGAAGAAACAAGACTTGGTTTTAAGAAATATGTTTTTACAGAATTGTTGCTACAAAAATAGCTTATAGACATACAATATACCTGCAAATATATTCTATCTAACCTAAAATTCTGCCCTTGGAAATAAAAAAAAAAAGACATTGCCGCTAAAACGCCCTAAGCATATACAACATATCAGCAAATATGCACTATTGACCTAAAATTCTTATGAACCAGGCATTTCACGAAATCTCTGGGCTATAAAACCAGTCATTTTGCGTAATGCCTGGAAATTTTAGTCATTTCACGAAATCACTAAGTGAATCAGTCATTTCACGAAATACCTAAAATACTTAGTCATTTCGTGAAATGCCTAGTTACACATTGTGCCTGTAACATATATATATATATATATATATATATATATATATATATATATATATATATATATATATATATATGTGTGTGTGTGTGTGTGTGTGTGTGTGTGTGTGTATAAACATATATATGTAATATAAAAGTTTTGAAAACGTCTTCGAAAATAATCAGCTAAACTACCAGGCAAATGGCTGAGATTAATGGAGAAATGTCACTAAATTTGTTGGGGCCATAACTCGTTTAGCTTGCTTTTTTTTTCTACAAATGATGCATACTGGCAGACGAGTTTTGTGCTTGGTCCACGTGAATCCAACTGACAGATAATTCTCATTATAAGACCGAATTTTTATAGCACTCTCCTGATCCTCTTCGTAAAACTGAATCTTTCCTTTTCGAATATTTCAACACCTCAGTCTTTCGTATCTACTAAAGGATGGTTGAGCCAACTTTACAACGCAAGTCCTAAGGGATTAGCTTATAACACTTATGAAATCTGTTGAACAGTGCTATATGAGATACGGCTCATGACTCATACAACTTCGGTAACACATTGCTCACCCATAGTGCAAACCATGTGTTATAAATGACGATTTGTAACACATACACAAGAAAATTTCCCGTAAGGAAACGGCAGCAATCCTGGAATGAATATATTGCTGTTGAGGGATATTGCGGTCACTAACACATAAAACCTAATATCAAAATAGGGTAAAATTTACGGTCGTATGTATTTCTGAAAATACGGCTGAGAACCGTTTATTTTTTACGGAGAATTTCCGATTAAAATTAGTTTTTTTTTTTTTACTTTTCAACAGCGTACCTTTAGAAAAGTTTGGAAGAGATATATTGCACCTTATGTCATGTCAGCAATTTCTAACTGTATGTTAAACGAAGAAAATAGTTTATAAACAGAGTATAAGGAAATTAAAATAGGAATTTTCACAGAGCCCCTGGTGATCGTTCACGGAACCATAGGGTTCCACAGAACCCTGGATGAGAATAGGTTCAAGGCTGAGTTTCCGGGTTACAGCAACAGTTATTTACAAACTGTTAGACACGTCTCCAATATTTTTACTTACAATAGCCATGCAACACTTTCACGAGAGATTTTTTTCGTCATTCTCTTCATATATTCCCATAATGGCTTCAACAGAAAATTCAAGTATCTTTGCATTTCCCAGTCCCAAAACTTCACACTTACTGATATTTACTCTTAAATTTCTACTCTTGCTAATAATTTCCATCTTTTAGTGTCTTTTCACTCTTCATAATCATCTCAGTACTGTCTATAAACAGGATCCATTCAACCTACTATTTACAACCTACTATTTACAATTCACTTTTTTTTCTTATATATTGGCACATATATTCTGCCTTCCCATAACAATCCTCTAAGACAGATTTTCAACAGGCACACTCTCACATGGAATCACTCCGACATTTTGCATATATGTTTAGTTTATATGCAATGGTTCATGATATTTCAGTGATTTCTTTAATTTATAGAATATTCACTTTTGCAAAAGATGTACTGAACATCTATGTGAGACTGTCTACTACAGTTTCATTATTGAATTGTGTCAATAATTATGTAATTAGTTACCGTGTAAATAGAAATGAAGAAGAAAAAGGATAGCGAAAGTTATATTTTGCTTGCATTAAGATAATCATTGTAATAAGGTCGGTGTTCTACATTATCAGTTTTTACTCAGCTTTGCAAGGGTGCTTGCAACCGTAGGACCATTGACTTGCCCATGATCATAACATTGTCCATTTAATACTAGCCCAAAACAGTAAATTGTTTGTTCCTTATTTACGCCAAATTTAATCATTGTTTGCTTTGTGTCATATTTCAAATTAAAACAATACAGTAAGTTTATAATTGTACCTCTTTTTGGTTAAAATCTTTAACATTCTTATTATCCATTTTTGCGTTAACTCTCCTTAATCAAAGGGAGAATATGTAGTACGATTTACAAAGGTACTCTGTGTAAGACACGTCAACGAAAATTTAGAATGTAAAAGCAATCCAATGACCTTCTTGTGAATGGAAATAAGTGAATAAAGAGATTCGGTCTGGAAGAAAAATAAAATCCAGCAAATTCTTTATCTATTGACTTTGCTGAAATGCTTTCCCTGAGAATTCTTGGGTGGCGTTCTCTTCACAAGCTTCCACTTCCTCTATCAAAAGAACTTTGGCAAAAGAACTTGCTGAAGGGAGGAGGTCACATACCAACAAAGAGAAGAAGAAAGCGCGAGCATAACGAGACGGAAAGTTTTTGCCTGACATCGAGAAAGATCCAAATGCATTAACAGATATTCTTAGGATCTTCAGCTACTACATCAGCATCATATATATTCCATAGATGTATTAATTGTTATAATGCTTATATCGTGATTTTTTTTTCTTTAGCTATGGAGATCATAACCTCACTATTTAACGCTGCAAATAGATAACAAAGGATGCAAAGTAACTAGGTATAGTTTGAACGTCAAAGGTAGATATTCAATATATCATGATTCTTAGACATTCGGTTTAGTTTTTAATGCTTTATCGTTCTTAGCTCCACTCAATTATTCTCCTACGTTGTCTGTCTATCTTTCTATTTAAGAAACTATTTCAACTGTCCCCACCTTAGAAAAAGAATAAGAACGTTCTCTTACTCTATATATTCCTGGATGCAGCAAATGGAAAACTATAGTTTCGAGGAAAATGGGTTATCGTGAAGAACTGAAACTGCAAGGTAAACAAATTTGCAATTTTTTAAATTACAATTTTTTCCCCCGTTTTTATCAAAGAGGATTTCACAATATCAAAGTTACGGGTTGAAAAACGGATGCATAACTGTCGACACTTTCAAGCACCAAAGACTTCTCCCGACTAGGCCTTAACATCTGCCTAACAACTACCGCTCTTTTATCACAGTAGGGCGCATTCCTTCACCGAGGCCATAAAATGATGAACCTTTGGCTTAACGACATGTGAAAAGCTGACGCCAACACCAGACATGGCGAATACCAGATGCCACCTCAGCAATCTCTCTCTCTCTCTCTCTCTCTCTCTCTCTCTCTCTCTCTCTCTCTCTCTCTCTCTCTCTCTCTACTGCAAATTTGCTAGAGTGTCAAGAATAAGTAATACTGGCATGGGGCAAATACAATATATTTGATTGGCCTGGCAACTCAAATCATGTCAAGAAATGAATCTTATAGAACATATGCGCTTTCACACTGATTTATTTTTTGCATACATACACACACACATACACACACACACATATATATATAAATATATATATATATATATATATATATATATATATATATATATATATATATATATATATATTCATATATATATATATATATATATATACATACACACATATATATATATATATATATATATATATATATATATATATATATATATATATGTGTGTGTGTGTGTGTGTGTGTGCGTGTGTGTGTGTGTGAATATATATATATATATATATATATATATATATATATATATATATATATATATATATATATATATATATACAGTATGAATGGAGCAGTTGGTGACAGTAAACAGGCAACGATATTCTTGTGATGTGGGTAGGGGACCCACTACACTGACATGAATTTCGGCAAAACGACGCCGAGGTTGAAGAAAGGTGTGCAATCCTGAATCTGTGTGCGCTCAATCCTTGTCATTTTTAGCAATGCCATGCAAAAGGAACTTCGTTTTCAGTAGCTGTGCAGTATATCGGTGAGATGGATGTGAAAGGACATGAATGAAATTGAACACCAGTCAGTGCATATGATCAGGTATCCATAGTCTTGATATACTAATGTCACAGAGGAGGGTGGCCTTGGAGTTGTTGAGGGCAATGTCTTTACAACTGAGGGATTAGCAGGATATCCTACATGCTTGCCACTCTGGATCTTTTTGTTGGGGTTCTGCCAAGGCATTGTAAGTCAATACTTGGTGAATGGCAGTCAGTATATTTCTTCACACGGCATCGGCAATGGGATTCATATTCCAAGGGACGTGTTGAAGGGTGCAATTGTACTAAGCCACGACAAAGAGAGATGTTGGCATCGACGGCCGGACTGTCAAATGAAGACATACACCAGAAGCTTATGGTCCAGGAGAATGACGAAGGGTATACCTTCTAAGAAGTGGTGAAAGTAATGGACAGCCAAGTGCACTGCCAGCAATTAGTAGTTGAAGGTAGTGTAGCCAGATTCCACCTTGGACAGTTTTCTATTGAATAAGGCCAATGGGAGAGGTGAGCCATTGACCACCTGTTCGAATACTGCACCAATAGCGATGTTGTTGGCATCAGTAGAGAGAAAGAAAGGGGGTTGTGGCACCGGAAATGTGAGAGCAGCCGCAGTTAATGGGTCATTCTTTGCATTCCAGAAGGCTGCCTCTTCAAGGGGACCCCACTTCACATCTTTTGGATTGCCCTTGAAGGAGGCATAGAGGAGGGGGAGTGGTGGCGAAGACTGGCAAGAAACAGTGTTAACAATTGATGATGTCCAAGAATTCTTGCAGTGATTTGATGGTCGAGGGCGTGGGGAAGTTCTGAACGGATGCTAGTTCTCAGGAGGGGTGTGGACTCCTTCAGGAGTGATACGGTGTCCTAAGAACGATACTTCATTGGAGACAAAGATACACTTATCATACCAGACTACAAGACCATTCTATTGTAGGTGGTTGAAAACTATGCACAGATCATGGGAGAAATAAGTGTGTCATCCACAAAACATACACAGAACGAGGGTCCCCTAAGATACCATCCATGAGGCGTTGAAAAGTGGCCCCACTATTAGGAAGGCCAAAAAAGGAGTAATTGAAGTTATATGTATTAAAAAGAGTTATGATGGCGGTCTTTGGTATGTCTTCCATTTTCATGGGCACCTCATAATACCGCTTCAGGAGGTCAAATGTGGAAAAAAATCTTCGCTTTGTGCAAGTAGAATTTCACGTTGGTGATGTTTGGGAGGGGTTAGTGATTTGGTTCTGTCTGCATGTTCAGACACCTATGATCCCCACATGGATGCCAAAGCCCTCTTTCCTCAGGAAGATGTATGAGGGTGATGACCAAAGGCTTGAGGCATTTTGGGAAAGGTCCATTTCGTTCATTTCGACAAACCTTTTTTTAGCAGCTGCCAAACGATCCAGGCCAGACTTCTGTATCTAGCAAACAATGTGGGCCCTGTTGTCTTGATGTGGTAATAAAAACCATATTTGGCAGGAACCGTGAGAGTTTGGCGAAGTTCAGGAATGGAGACTTTCAGGTTTGATTTGATGAGGTGGGTGTAGGCATCCATGGGTTCGCTAATTTAGAGAGTAAGGTCGGAGGAGATGGTTGGAAGAGGTTGACATGTAATAGTCTGCATTGACTAACTGTTGGTAAGCAACATCAACCAGGAGGTGGAAATGATAGAGGAAATCTGTACCGAAGGTTAGCAATGAGACATCAGCAACGAGAAACTTCCAATGATATTTGGTACTTTTGAATGATAATGTGATGGTGTCCTGGATGGTGGCCTGGGTAGAAGAGAACGCTAAGCACCCGTGTTTACCAAAACTCTCTGGCCTATACCTGCATCATGTAAAAAGAAAAGATTAGTGATAAGGGAGGCCACTACCATAAACGATAGCCTACTTAAACGTTTTATGCCCATTGACAACCGTTCGCACATTTCTTAGCAGCAGCCCCAAATCTGGAGTAGTAGTGCATAACTGTGGCCGATTGGCGTCAATAAGGGGCTTTAGAGGTCGTTGGTTGGAATGTGAGAGAGTGGTGACCTATATGGGTGGAAGACAGCTTTGTCATGGCTTCAGCACGTCACGGGGTGAGCATTTGTGTCCTACCTCATCCACATTAGCTTTGGTCGATGTCAGCAGGCTTAAACTGACTAAGTCGTGTCCTGGAGAGTGGCCTTGGTAAAATAGAATGGCAAGCATCCCTGTTTACCAAAACTCTCTGGTCTGTACCTGTATCATGTAAAAAGAAAAGATTAGTGAGAGGGATGGCCACTACCATAAGCGATGGCCTACTTACACGTGTCATGGCCATTGACGACCATTCACACATTTCTTCGCAGAAGCTCCAAATCTGGAGTGGTAAGAGCATAACTATGGCCGAATGGCGTCAGTGAATGGTTTTAGAGATCGTTGGTTGGACTGTGACCGAGTGGTGGCTTATGTGGGTTGAAGACAGCTTTATCACTGCTGTGGCACGTCACAGGTGAGCATTTCTATCCTACCGCATTCACATCAGCTTTGGTCAATGTCGAATGGTTGTCCTCTTTATCATGATTGCAGGTGTTAATGGAGGTATTGAACGTGGTAAAATGGTGGTCCACAAGGGTGTTGACTTTGGTCATCAGATCCTTCATGGGCAAAATATCAACATTGGGTATGGCAGTGCCTACAGTTTTGGGTAAGTATCATGCTCAGTGGGCCGGAAGTTGGTTCACCTCCCAAGGTGAGCCGTCTGCGGAATGTTGCAGACAATCGATTTTGATAATTTCCTTGACAGCGAGTGATGCCTTTCAGTCCCCTAAAGATTGTTGAGACAGTTGAAAAGGTTTGCTATATGGACGGCTGGTGATAGTAAGTACTGCTCCAGTAGGTATGTTTTAAGGGTGTAGTATGCTATTTAGGTGTGCCCTCGGTCACAAAGCCAATCTGAAATTTATGGGAAATTTCCTCTAGCAGTACTGCGAGAACATAGTCTACATTTGTGCTTGAATGAATTGCACCCTTAAATGGAAATTGGACCTTGTTGCGCTGAAACCAGGCAAATGTATTTGTACTGATGAGGGGCGGTAGTTTCATGGGTGTGGTATTTATAGAAGAGTCAGGGTTGGAGGGCGGCATCATTAAACAGTAAGATATAGCAGTGAGGGGGAAGTCTGGAAGGAGCTGGTCCTGCAGGGATCACCAATGTTGCAAGTGGGCCATTAGGTTATAACTGAGAGGTGAGGTGATTACAACTGACTTCTTTTCACCTATTATGCCACCCTGGCACTTGCATGACTTTTTTCCATGAATTTGTCGTGGGAAGTCGTGCCATTTTGGGGCACGAATTAGGAGACTCCCGCACTGTTCACGGCTAGTTCACGCATAATTCACGATAAGTTCAGGACGAGTTCACAAATAGTTCACGAGTACGTGCCCATTCGAGTCCACATTGACACGAACTGGCATGACGAGTTTCCGCATAGTTTGGGAATAGTTTGCGCATAGTTTGCGTACTTCCCACATTGGCACAACGAGTTTCCGCAATTTGGACGGTGTCGTTCCAACTTGGCCACACCGTATAAAAACGAGGCCTCTCCAACCCTTGGTAATTTTTGGATTGGCTCTAGAAGAGACAATATGCTTACTGTCAGAGACACCATTGCAAAGAGGAGAAGATTCCTATACATGGCAGCTGCTCTAGCCATTGTTGAAGACCAGCAGAAAAGGCTGGCAGAGGAAGAAGAGAAAGAAAAGGCAACCCCACCTCGAAGAAAGACACAAACGAAAGTGTGGGTCAAGGAATATTTAACCAGAATTCGCGAGTTTGGACAGTATGACAGTCTACTGACTGAACTCCACAAGGAAGATCAAAGGGGCTACAAAAATCATCTCAGAATCAAAGCTGACCTGTTCCAAGAGATGGTTGAGAAGTTAACCCCTCGCCTCCAAAAGCAGTCTACCTTCATGAGGGCACCACTTACAGTTTGACTCAAGCTGGCTGCCACCCTCCCCTTATTAGCCACTGGAAATTCTTATAAAAGTCTGCAGTACAGCTTCAGGGTTGAAGCAAGTACCATCTGCAAGTTCATACCCGAGGTGTGTAAAGCCATCATTGCGGTCTACAAGGACGAAGTGCTGCGCTACCCCAAAACTGAAGAGAAGTGGAAGGAAGTTGCTGCCAGGCTCAGTTCAGATGGAATTCCCACAACTGTCTGGGGGCTGTGGACGGCAGGCACATCGCCATAAAGAAGCCACCCAATGCTGGCTCTTACTACTACAACTACAAGGGCTTCCACAGCATTGTACTGATGGCAGTGGCAGATGTTACCTACAAGTTCCTCTATATGGATGTTGGGGCAGAGGGTGGTGTATCGGATGGAGGAAAATGGAGTAACTGTTCCCTGCATGATGCCGTTGAAGAGAAAAGAGCTGGAGTGCCTCAACCAGAACCACTCCCTAATGATGACCAGCCAGTGCCCTATCAATTCGTAGGGGATGACGCCTTTGCTCTCCTAACCTGGATGATGAAACCATTCTCCCATCGGTCATAAGTCCTACGATAACGCATATATAGATACAGGTTGTCTCGTGCCCGACGTGTCGTGGAGAATGCCTTTGGAATTTTTTGTCAAAGGTTCTGTTGCTTCTTGACAACAATGCATTAGCACCCCGACACCGTCAACATTATCACCCTGTGCTCCTGTGTCCTGCACAACCTCATCCTCATCAGAGAGCCACTAGCAATTTCAGAAGTGGACCGCGAAGATCCGGACACACATGATCTGATCCCTGGTAGATGGAGGACTCAGCAACACCTGCAGGGGCTGCTGTCTCTAACCGGCCTTCATACCCATAAGGATGCAAAGGATCAGTGAGACTACCTTTCACATTACTACATGTCCCCTGCTGGTCCTGTCCCTTGGTAAGAAAGAATGATAGTAGGTCCATGAGCTCCATCCACAGTTGTTCCATTTTTGAAATAAAGAAACGTTTATTTTTCGTGTGTTTTCTTTATTTTTTTGGTTTCTTTTTCTCTCCTTTTTGTTTTTTTTCTATTTTTTTTTTGTTTCGTTTCCGTTTTTCTTTCACTTTATTTTAAGGTTAAAGAGAAAAACAAGTGTTTTGAAATAAGAAAGCATTTCATTAACATAAAAACAGCAAACATCAAATATGTACAAGTATCACAGTCCAATTATTTATAAATGTTTAGAAGTGTCTCATCTCAGTCAGTGTCCCTGCTGGTTGTGGTTCCGCTGTGTGGGGATACCCGATGGACTGGTGGTGTGTTGAGTTCCTTGGAGGTGTAGAGGGATGAGGGTGAAATGACCTCTTCTAGGTAGTTCTCGACGGACCCCGTGGTCAGGACCGGGAAGCTGAGTGGTGTCACAGGTGTCTTAAATGTGGCTAACAGCGAAGACACTGAGGGTGTTGGCGAAGGAGCCTGGACAAGGGTGGCTGCCGATACTGAAGTTGTTAGTGAAGGAGGCTGGACAAGGGTGGCTGACGGTGCAGGTGGAATACCTGGTTGCCACTCCGTGGTACGGGGCCAGGAGGACTAGCCTGAAGACTGTAGTGACTGGGGTGGCATCCACATTACAGGTGATGGCAGACTGGCTGGAGGTTGCTGCTGAGGCTGCTGCTGCTGCTGCTCTGGCGGTGACTGCAAGGTTGCTGGTTGAGGCTGATGCCAGAACTGCTGCTGCTGAGGGGGCTGCCAAGGTTGCTGATGCTGTGGGCCTGGCCAGGTCACGAGTGGTTGTTGATGTGGCTGCTAGAAGAGCTGACGCCGCTGCCTGTGGTGGTGTATATGGTTGAGGTAGTCTATCTGGAAATCATGCCAGTAGTCCTCCGGGATGGCATACATGTGGCCTTTCAGCAGGCACGAAAAATCGAGTACGATCTTGTGCTGGCCGGTGTATGAGTGGTTGGGCACCAAGGATTCTGCTTTGGAGATGATCTGAAACATACAAACATTGTAACAATATAGTACAGCATTTCAATGCAACATATTGCACATGCCATGTCAAAAGCAATGGATGAAACTGAAATACAATCTGCGTGTAGACATTGGGATTTTCACCTCTTGCTCTACATTACTGAGGTCGTTGTGTGTCACCCAGGTGTCGGCGGTTATGGTGGCTGTCTGTGTTGTTGGTGGGCTGGACTGATTCCCCTTGTCCTTGCCCTTCCCGGTACTAGTAGATGCTTGGCATTGGGAACCCGTGGACCTTACTTCATCATCGTCTCCGTCGCTGACCATCACTGCAGCTAGCTCTGGGACAGCAAACTGCTCACTGGGGTCTGTCTCTCCCCAGACGATGTGTTGTATCAGGAAACTCCAGGTCTCCAGAATCTAGTCATCATGGGCACTCCTTTGTGGCTGGCCAGCTCCACTCTTCTTCTCCTTCTTCATAATCTTCCCCACCCTGGTTCTCAAGTTCTCGTAATGCTTTTTGCATTGGGCACCGGTAGCTGGAGGCTCCAGCTGGTCTCCAAATCGGTCCCACTGGCTGTTCTTGACCGCCACATTGAGCCACTTATTGTGCTTCTTGTCATAGAGCGGGGGGTTCTCCTTCACAAGGTCAGCCAACCTAAACTCTGCCTCTTCTGCCCAGCTGTATTCAGGGATTTCTTTCTTGGACACCCGGACCCTCTTCTTCTGTTTTCTGTTAGCCTCGTCCTCACTGGATGGCTGTCTCTGGCATTCGATTGGATCCTGCAGTTTCTCCAGGATCACGATATCGAGACTTGATATAGGTGACTGAGGAGAATTATCTCTATCAGTCGTCTCTGCATCTAGCCTGTTGGCTTCTGGCCTTCTCCCTCTTCCTTTTGTCAGCTTGGTTTTGGGCACGTTGTCTCCTTGCTGGCAACCTCTGGAATGGTGAGCAGTGTACAGGAAGCTCTATATATACCACCACACCGACGCGAGCGCCACTGTCGCGCAGTAGTCGTGAACTGCTCGTAAACTGTTCGTGAACTGTTCGTGAACTAATTGTGAACTGCTCGTACCATGCGCAAACTATTCGTGAAGTGCATAAATTAGTCGTGAACTGATCGTGCCATCAATGCGTGAAGTACACGTGACCATGTCAGTGGGAAGGCACGGCCACTCAGAGACGCGCGCATATTTGTAAACATGTCGTCAACTACTCATGAACTCGACTTGAGCTGTTTGTGAACTATTTGTGGCAGTCCATGACAGTCGTAGCATGGCACGCATTACCACGCACTGGCACACATCCTCCCGCATCCTCCCGACGAGGTCACGACGAGTTCACGAACAGTTTGTGCACAGTTCACGACCCGGTCGCGAAATTTTTCCGTGACCAAAATTTTGAACATTTCAAAATTCTTGTCATGACATGCCCCGGTATCACGACGGGTTTACATATACTCCACGCCAGTTTATGACTAGTTTGCGGATTAGCATGACTCGAGTCGTGCCAATGAGTGTCATAAATTCGTGCAAGTGTCAGGGTGGCATAAAAGTGAGACTATGTACTTTAGGTTTCATGTAAAAATGTCACAAAAACTTAAACAGCCATATTCATGTAAAGCATGCTTAAAAATGTTCTGTTAACAGTGAGGTGGAAAGTTAAATAAGTAAAAAAAGGGAAATACTGTTACGATACAGTGTACGAGCGTGTGTGAGACATGTATAGTACAAATTGTATGTTTTCATCCACAGCAACATATAACTGGTTTACTTCATAATAATGGATGTGCATATTATATATTAACACTTTTTCCTGTGAAAGGCCTCTCCCACAGACATCCTTTGGCAAAGGAAAACTTTGCAAATCAGAGCATAAGACTAAAGTGTTAAGTTAAGTATTGGCCATCAATGTACGCATATATTCAAATGTGTCGTTTTTCTTTTGTCGATGCTAATATAGGACCTCTTTAGCTATACGAATAGCAACAATGGTATTACTACTATGAGTTTTATTTTATAAGAGAGTATCACCGAGGGTAGTTATACACAAGCAAACAAGATGTAAAGAAACGTTGATTGACTAGTACCTCCTCGCACCCAGACCGCTGATTGGTAGAGTGGACGATAGAACCGTACTATATTGTTAACGTCTCTCATCTCTATTCATAATAACAATAAACATAAAATTATAAACCCTTACTAAACACAAATAGTTCTCGTATTTGATGAAAATACTAAGGATTACGCTTCCTCGCGGGTAACGAATAAAAGTTAATGTTAGGATATAGGAATTTCGACCAACTTCCCGTTTGATTTTTGGGCTAATATTTCTCATGGACA
>NC_090732.1:26095109-26105109 GCF_036898095.1 Palaemon carinicauda | reverse complement strand
TCAGTTAAACGACCCATGAATCAAGACCTACCAACATGCACCATAACCAATCCCAGGAGGTTCGCGGAGCAGATGCCGATTTCAAATGGCAATCTCTGCATCTCGGAGAAAATAGGTGCTGTTCCTTTGGACAAAATTCAATTTTGGCTAAGCTTTGATGCTTTCCCTAATTATTGGGTTCGACTGAAGTACGAACCAAAGTCAAGAAAAGGAACGGAACCAAAGGAGGTCTTGATTCTCGACCATGATAAGGCACAGACTATCCTTTCAGTTAGTCTAAGAAAGGCGGGTTATTCAGAGTCGAAGGTATTCTCACTGAATAACGGACACCCTTCCTTTTTTGCTCCTACTTCACTCTCATTCCCCTTTATGGGGAAGGCATTTACTTTTGTTGCCAAAGCGGTAGAGGCGGGTAAGCCATGTCCCACACACGATGAGTGCAAGCCTTTGTCACCAGCTTTTCCCGGACAGGAAAAGGATTGGAAAGAAGTCCATTTGACATTTTCAGTAGGAAAATTAGACAAGGACGTCGCAAGTCGACAATTCAAGGTATGTCTCCCTAAATTGTCTGAGTTGCTCTTGTGTAATGAATAGGAGTCAAAGGAGAGACTTGCGACATCCCTTTCTCTACAAAACTACATGGAGTTGTGTTCAACCTACGAGAGTACCCCAGACATGCTCATGGTCATAACCAAAATGCATATGGCTATCTTGGTGAAGGACCTTTACACCTTTATGAAAGCTAGGAGAGCATGTAAAGAGTTTGTGTTCGCTGAGGCAACAGTAAAACACGAAACAAGGAAGCTAATATCTTCCAATATCTGGGGTAAAGACCTCTTCCCACACGAGGTCACTAAGGAAGTAATTAAGAACGCTTCCATGGAGAACATAGGTCTTCTCCAAAAATGGGGCATTCCTTCAAAGAGAAAATCTTCCGTGGTGTGGGTCCCCAACCTAAAAAGAAGATTGGAAATGCTGGAAATATCCGGGCTGCTCAACAACATCCCACTATTCCAGTGACCACGATGCTACAGGCAGATGGTCAAAAGTCTAAGCTTACTGACTACTCGAAGCATAAAGACGCTTCGGCTAGGAGGAACTTTCCCTCAGGATCGCAGGACCTTCGATCCTTCGGTCCAAAGCCTATTCAAGATGAGCCATTGATGGGAAACAGAAATGTCCCTACCGTCATTTCCTTACCTGCTCCTACAGTTCAAAACCCTCCTGGAGAAGTACACCTGAGAGCTATAGAGCATACAGGTAGTAAGAGAACTTTAGCTCATCGAGTTCCAGGGAAGGCTGCTTCGTGTTCGCGAGAAAGACTCAAGATATCAATGAGCTATTCTAAACTTGTCGCCACTCAACAAGTTCATAAAAAAACAGCAAGTTCTGAATGTTAATCCTTCTGAACAAATGGACCTTGTTCCAATTAAGGGTGTTCGTAGTCTTGTCAGACCTGAAAGGTGTCCTTCGGAACCTTCCAGTCAACCAGGCCCCCCCCCCCTTCCTCCTATCTAGAATTCATGTTACAGAGAGTAACATTCATCCTAAGGAAGATACGTGTCGGACTCACAGTTCTAAGTATCTTCAAAGGATGGACGAACTTAGTCACGTCAAACTCAAGCCTAGAAATAGTTCAGGTACTAATATACCTGATCAAGAGGCTGGAGTGGGCAACACCCGAAGTGTCTGGCCAATGTTCCTGGGACATCACGGATGCAAGATAGGCTTCTAGAAGTCTCGACTTTCTCCAGCTCAGGGGTTTCGATGTTTAAAAAACCATCGAAGCCCTTAGTCACATCAACTCTCCTCTCCTTTGGAAATATAAAAGGAGCTCGTGAGGTCTGTCAAGAGACTCAGGTATTCAGTCAGAATACCAAAACGCCAACAGGAAAAAGCGCTAAACTTTCCCCAGTTCGCTATAGTGACAAACCTGGTGCTAAGGGCACACCGAAAAGATGCGTCAAGAGCTTGGAGAAAACACGCATCAAACGCTTGAAGAGATAAAAAAAGACTGAGATCGGTCCCTCGTTAATCGCTTCTCTAACAGAAATTAGCGGACGAAAGTCCCAAGACTCTGCTGGTCCTTTCATGGGTGGGGAAGCCCCCTCCACACAGATCAGACTCCCTACGACTGATCTGGGACACCGAAGCGATAATAAGACGTCACATTCGAACATCTCATTCTGTCTTGGTGAAGTTACCCATCCCTCTCTTAAAGGGACGGCACCTACCAGCAGTTCATTTACAACTGATCCACGATGTGACGGTGGATACTCTATTTCGATACAAACCGATAGAGTTGGAATGGTCCATGGGCGCAGACATATTCCCTCTCAGATGGGAACAAGTCCCGGAACTGCAATTCGACCTCTTCATCAAGAGCGTCTTCAAGAAACTACCTCGCTATATAGCCCCATACGAGGATCCTCTAGTGGGGCTGGTAGACTAGATGAGGCTGGTCCTAGCTCTGACCCTAGGTATATTTCAGAAGATTCAGAAATTAACTGCCTTCGTTTTATCACAAAGAACCCAAACCCTTAATTTTATGATTTTCTCGCTCTAGCGATTAGAAAAAGGTTTGGGATCTCAAAAGGCAATATAGAATTCTTAGAAGAATACAAGGCCAAGTCAACTAGGAGACAATATGAATCTTCCTGGAAAAAGTGGGTTGCGTTTGTCAAAGCAAAAGGACCGAAAGAAATTTCAATGAACTTCTGTCTGTCATTCCTTGTCCATTTTCATAGCCAAGGTCTGGCGGCCAATACGATAAATACGTGCAAGTCAGCTTTGACTGGGCCTCTCCTATATGCCTTTCAAGTGGATCTGGCGAATGAAATCTTTAATAAGATTCCAAAGGCATGTGCTAGGCTTAAGCCCGCGGTACCACCAAAGCCCATCTCTTGGTCTTTGGACAAGGACTTACATTATGCCTCATCTGTGAAAAATGAAGATTGTTCTCTTAAAGATCTAACTCAAAAGGTTATTTTTCTGTTTGCTATCGCCTCCGGTGCTAGAGTTAGTGAAATAGTGGCCCTATCCAGAGATGAGGGTCACATTCAGTTCACGGAAGTGGGAGAACTGAATCTATTTCCTGATCCATCCTTTCTCGCTAAAAACGAGCTACCCACTAAGAGGTGGGGTCCCTGGAGAATTTGCCCTCTGTAGGAAGATGTCTCTCTATATCCTGTAGAGTGTCTAAAGGTCTATCTTCGTAGAACTTCAGACTTCAGGGGAAGACAGCTCTTTGAAGGAGAAACTTCTGGATCAAATTTATCCCTAAAACAACTAAGGGCAGAGCTCACCTACTTTTTTCGTAGAGCGGATCCGGATAGTACTCCCGCAGGTCATGATCCAAGAAAGATTGCTTCATCACTGAACTTCTTTCAGTATATAAACTTTGAGCCCCTTCGTTCATACACTGGATGGAAATCTTCCAGAGTGTTTTACAAACACTATGCAAAACAAGTGCATGAACTGAAACACTTTGTAGTGGCAGCAAGTAGTGTATTAAAACCTGCCCCCTAATTACTGTAGTAAACAGTTTTTGTTTTGGGACCTCACATGTCCTCGCACATGTAACGGATGAGAATCATCCAGAGTGTTCTACATACACTATGCTAGACAAATCCATGATCTGAAGCAATATGTGGTGACGCCAGGTAGAATATTTAACCTGCCGTCTAATTCTACGATGAACAGCTAATTGACTGGGACTGTCAATTAAAGGGAGAAGAGGTCACCTTTCTTAGGTGTGACTTCATTTAATTAAGTGTTACCATGATAACACTGGCTCTGTTCAAAATCCCAGGTGTGGAATTATACAGATAGCACTAGTGCCGGTGTACGAAGTGCACAGTGCAGATAGAAGTAACCAGTACAAGAATTATGAAGAGAATATGTTTTATAATTTTCTTCAGTCTGAGAGTGGCACTCATCATTTCTTCCTTCAAGAAGGAAATATAGTCTCTGGACTTGTTACAGGTATAATCCCATTGTCATACTACATTCGTTTTACTGAACATCTTTTAGTCATTTATTAGTAATAAATGTCTATTAGAATGTAGTGCGTCCACCTTCGCCAGACAATTGTATGTATACATGCCAGAGTTCTTCAACTTACCAAAGTAAGTATCCCTCATATATTTGTATGCATCAAATAATAGATTAGAAGAGACACTGATGTTATTTTAGCAAATATACAACTATGAGACTATTTGTATATTCAGTGTGTACTTATGTTTGGTCATACTATGTATGTTAACCTCAAGATCCCTTTTCTACTGTCTAGAATGACTCTTCCCCGTAGGAGGCAGGAAGCACTAACATTGGTTATGATTAGTGATGGTGACGAATAACGGTAACGTCCCTTGTCTCATGTGCTCCCCATGACCATAGAAAAGGTTGCTATAAGGTTAAGGCACTGATTAAAAATCCACAGATACACTAATGCTCTAGTATGCTTCCATCACGACGACATGGCTTGAGCCCAAAAAACGGATTTTGAGCGAAGCTAAAAATCCTTTTTTGGGTGAGATGGCCATGTCTTCCTGATGGACCCACCCATCTCTTCTAAAAAGAAAAGATCTTCACAGTATCCCTCCCCTGGCACTGTATCTGTAACACCACGCTCAATGCTACTAGGAATGTCCGCCGTCGTGGGAATAGCGCTGTTGTATTCACAATAGTATTACGAGATCGGGGGAAGCCTTTGGACGGCACCCTTTTGCCACATCCTCCTCGAAGACAAAACGCTGTTTGGGGAGCAGATTGCCATGGAGGCGTGTCAAGAATGCGTCCGCTGATATTATGCGATATCCTTTGGAGAAATTTTAAGGATATTCGCGCCAGGAGTTAGAATTCTGGATACCTAAAGGTAAAATTCTCTGAGAATATCACTATAGTACATATATCCCTTAGGAAGCTACTTTAAGGAACTTTCATCAGGACGACATGGCCATCTCACCCAAAAATAGATTTTTCGCTTCGCTCAAAATCCGTTATATACTTATATATATATATATATATATATATATATATATATATATATATATATATATATATATATATATATATATATATATATATATATATATAGTGTCACGTGGTGGGCCGGGATATCGGGTTAAACTCGCTGGTAAGAGACTGATGTCTCGCCAGGTAAATCCTCGGACAGCTGGGTAGCGTCAGGTTCCGATATCTTTTAATGGCCTCTCGTGGCATGGTTGGTTTCGACCTGGCCTTTCATTAGAAGGGGCTAGCTTTCGATCCCAAGTATGAGGTAGAAATTTATTTCTATTTGAACACGATGTTGTGTTGATATTTAACCATATATGTATGTATATATAAATATATATATATATATATAAATATATATATATATATATATATATATATATATATATATATATAAGTATATATATATATATATATATATATATATATATATATATATATATATATATATATATATATATATATATATATATATATATATATATATATATATACTGTACATATTTACCTGTGTGTGACTGTTTGTGAGACTTTGTGTGTATTTTTGCGTTTATTTACTCATGGGAAACCTAAAGATTTTTTTATTTTTGCCCAAAAAGAAATTCATATATATCGCTGGATGTTGCGTTATCAATCTTTCTCAACTTTACGGATATATTTACATATCTTAGGAGAAAGAAACTGACATTTACGTCACAGCACTATCAACAAAAGGATTTATATAAATGTTTATTTACATTCTAATATTTTTTAATATGTTCTAATCTTTTCATAAGCCTATACTGCCCGGTTTAAGAGGATCGAAGGGTGCTTAGGTGTTGTTTAGCTTGTGTTTACACTATCTTTAGTGGCCTGTGCGTTTCCTGCTTGTGACCTTTTTATAACAGATCTAAGAACGTCAGATCTTCCAGCTTCATCTACTCTTACATCGATTAAAGTGTGAAATTAGATAGGAACAGTGAGAGAAAAAGTTCTGATTATTCATTATAGATATTTTAACAAATGGAACATTCCCGATTTTTTTTCTCTCTCTCAAGAAAATAGTTGGAGTATATTTGGAAAAATATTGCTTGCATATCACAAGGCTATTGATAGGCACTTTTTCTGAAAGTGATCTAGTTACAAAGAATTAACTATTTTAAATTAATGATAGAGTTTTGAACATTTAGCCAACAAATAACCAAAATGCATTTTATTACGCAACCTAATGATAATTTTTTAAAGATAGATATCTTCGTATCTATCATTTTTTTTCATGGAATAATATGAATAATCTTAAAACCATAATAGAACTATAAAAAAGAAGGTTTTTAATGGTTTGTGGAAAAAGGTAACTGTAATATTAAAAATTTTCATCGAATAGCTCTCAAATCCATATTGGTGGCTTCCTTATAGGTTTATCATATCGAGTGTGTTGAATCGAGAGAGAGAGAGAGAGAGAGAGAGAGAGAGAGAGAGAGAGAGAGAGAGAGAGAGAGAGAGAGAGAGTATATAAATTGATCTAATCACAATTGGGGCTGACAATGTTGAATATTCGGCTAAAACCTAATAAGAGTTAAAACATCCTTTCACTTTTTCTGTACGCTTGCAATCATAAATAAACGTTGTTTATATAAGCTACATGGCATATGTATTCCTATGATTTTTATACAGAGGTATAAAGAATTAAATAGATTTCTATTGTTAATTTATTCAATCTTCATCCATGATACTTATATTATTATCAAAGTTGCCGAGCAGATATTCCAAAATCTGGTTAGACACTCAATCATATTGCCATTGCAGCCTTTTACTTAAAATTCCTTCTACTTCTGATTTTTTCTTGAATCCCTCAGTTTCCTTTCTTATATTTTGGATAATCATTTCTAAATTTGTTTCCTACACTAAGCTTATCATTTTTATGTCTATTATTATTCAGCTATGCCTCTCTTCTATCCCTCACAGTCAACAATTCTTCAAAATGTTTAACCTCTCGAACCAGGAATGCGTCCAGATCTGTAGCTTGCATCATTTATTCTTATATCCGATCCTTTTATCATCCACTCTTCTCTCTCTCTCTCTCTCTCTCTCTCTCTCTCTCTCTCTCTCTCTCTCTCTCTCTCTCTCTCTCTCTCTCTCTCTCTCTCTCTCTTTTTTGCAGTTACATCACTGTAAAAATGTTTTCATTTTTCAAAAGCTCGTTTTTTTCTATATTTTTCTCCCTCATTCCATTATTTACTATCCTATCCATTCCTTATAGTTCTGTACCTGTCCTTCTCTTCTATCATGTAGCTGAAACTCAAAGAATATCCTCATTGCCTCTGTTACACCTTTCTTCACCTGACATTTTTAATCCTGCTTGCTACCCGTTTATAACAAAATACTCATTATTCCAATGACCCAATTTCAGATAATTTTCCCATTGAACATCTTATTGGCGAGATATAATCATGAACAATTTATATTCTTATAGTTTAGTGATTTATACAGAATTCTGTAAAAAGTTAATCGTGAAGTTTCGAAAACCCGTCTTTCACTAATTACACCTACTTACCTATATAGGCCAGTCAATGGATGGGGAAAAATACCGAATAAGGAAAAATCCGGTAAAGGGCCAGTAAGTTTTATTGTCTTCATATCAGGGTACTTGAAAACATTAATTTTGCACCGCTCTATCGCCCTGGATTGAAAAATAATGATTGAATATATATTGCTTTTCTTTTTTGTCTTTATTTATTTATTTATTTATTTATTTATTTATTTATTTATTTATTTTTAATATCTCGCAAGGAAATCATTTTAGTTGAAAACGTTTCCATACATAATGTAATCTATAAACACAATTCAACACAAGCTCCTTTACTATTTTTTGTGATACATATCGTTTTTTGTGCCACAGCATAGGTGTGAAGATCTTAGCATCTTTTTTTTTTTATTTTGTAACATCTCCCCCACCCCACCCCGCCCCCTAGTGCCTGAATATCACTTGGAAATTTTTCTTGATTGTAATACTGAAAAAATTCTTAAAGTCAGTTGTTGCTTTTCATTGGTTTCAAGACTATGAAAAGAGAGTTAACCTATCAGACCATAATGTGAAAAAATGTCTTCCTTGAGGATATTCTTCACTTTTAAGGGACATCTCTATAAAGGAGAGACTCGAAATGTCAAAGAAAAAGTTGTAAAGACAATGCCATACCATAGCATTAAGTGAAAATATGGTAGGCATTCTCAGTTATAAGAACTGAAATGTGCCAGAGTACAGAAAAAGAATTAGGATGGTAGAACGAAAGAATGGAGTGATGAACTTTCTAGGCAAGACAGAAAACCTCTCAATTACCTACAATGTCTCTGAAAAGGCAAGAGTCATATTTTGATTATCTTCTTTGTTGTTTTTTTATGAAAATAAGCATCACAGAAGTTTAAAATAAAAGCCAAAAATAGTCAAGTGACCATGAATATGTGCGTATAGTCCTTTCATATTAAGACGCTATTTTGTAAGTGGGTGAAATGAGAAATGATAAGAGGGCAAGACAGTGTTTACTCGATTATACAAGGCACAGCAGTTGATTCAACTTTCACACTTGCTACTGGTGGCAAGATACCATTCAACCTGCATGAAAAAAAAAATCTACTGTGCATCTGTAATAAAATTAGTCGTCTAAAATTTTCTACAGTTTTAGAGCCAATAACTATTTTTTTTTTATTTACCTAGATAAAAATTGAGAGGAATGTCAATTTACTTTTTGAAGGATGTGAAGGTGAGCAATCAACTGATAGAATAATAAAATCTGAACTGTCAGAAAAAATCACAACAAATTAGTACGTCTGTAAATAAACTAATAAAACAGTGGTCTGCTTCGGTGACACAGGCAATAAAATTCGTACTTATGCTTTGATAGTTTTTCTATTTGGGTATTGGAGCGTCCTGACTTCTGTCCACATACAGTCCATTTCCCTACCTGGTTGGAATTCTATTTCTAGACTTCTGTATACTAGGGTCTAGTCTTTGTGTATGCGCTGAATCGTGAATGAAGGCTTTTTATATCACTTGCAAGTATCATGTATTGGCTACTGTGTCCTGCCTTCATACTGGTATGGTGTCAACGATTCCAAAAATTCGTTTGCTTTGAAAGTTGCTGATTTACCAAATGGTTTCTACATAGGTGCTGGACTTTCACCAAAAGTGATGAACTTCTCAGGTATTTATTGTGCTCTGTGTATGCAATCTGCAGTTTGTGAGTTTAAATCTTATATGAATAGCACATACGGAACTACGGCTGGAGCACACCAGGTGCTAAAGGGAAGATGTCTCAGGAATTCAGAGGCAGTGCATTGATTTAAAAACTGAAGACAAGACTTATAATATAATATATCAATGGACTCTAACTTTGACCCCCTTTTAGTTAATGGCACTGAATAGCTAAAAAAGGGGATGGCTCTCCCACTGTGGGGTTTTACTGATGATGATCATACGATAGAACATCAATGTCATCATAGGGCTCAATAAAAAGTCCAGTTATATCATGCAACACAATCATGCTCGATTCAACTCCCCTAGATTCCAGGTTATAAGACTTTAAGTTTGATTTCAATCTATTGGGGTGCATTACGTTGAACATTCCAACTTTAAACTCGAACAGGAAAAGTGACTGGAAGACCTTTAGCTTTGTGGATGACAAATTATTGGTATTAGCCACCATGGAGATCATGTACTTGAAGATAAAAGTTTTTTCCTTCTATTGAAAATTTCTTTTTGCTTACCTGGGTACACCTCATTCATTCTGAATTACCTAAACTAATTAGGCAGTATTAGGGCACAGAATTGAGCTTGCAGATTCTGGCCTCCATAAAACCTGAAATATCACGGGCCCTACCAGCATTATTGGGTGAGATTAATGCCACTGACAATGCTTGAATCTTATGTGCTTCGGCCTCACCCGACGAATCCCATTTGCAAAAATCTGCCTTCCCAAAACCAAAACAAATTCCCTAAAAAGCAGGTCGT
>NC_090732.1:26090109-26092609 GCF_036898095.1 Palaemon carinicauda | reverse complement strand
CTAGAAATACCACCCCAAAACATTGACACCAGGCTGATTTAGTTGTTCTAATGTTAAATGTATGGTCTCACTATGACAGTAAACGCAATTTTGTCCGTTAATATGACCGTTTGATTTGAAGGAAGCTTCATCACTCCACATAATGTTATCTAAAATAACTGGATTTTCTTCAATTTTCTTCAGCAACATCTCACTAAATTGCAGCCGCCTGTTTGGATCATCCTCCAAGAAGCCATGAATTAGCAGTGTACGATAAGCCTTCAGCCCAATAGATTTTAGGATTCGAATAATAGAAGCTCATGAAATGCTCAGTTCAAATGATGCTCATCTGTTGGACTTTTTTGGGCTTTGAACCAATGTTTCAGCTACATGTTGCTTATTATCCTCTGTACAGACTTTTGGGGCGACCGTATTTTTTTTTTTTTTTCTAAGAATGGAGCCATTGGCATCGAATTTGATACGAATGCGGAAAATAATATGTCCCTTGGGGTCTGGAGTACCAGATATTTCAACACAATTTATTCTAACTGTTTCAGCATTTTGAGATTTCAAATACTCTTTTAACACCAGTATTCATTCATCCGTATTTGAATTATTTATTTATCATGGGTTTTCTGAATGATCTGAAAAGAAAATATATTAAATGTAAATAACTGTAGTTATAAAACTATCAATACTATATAGAAAATAATATATTTATAATGAACACCCATGTAATAATATAACCGACACTTAAACCTATTCCAAATACTGTCCACCTGCCTCTGGACCACTGGACGTGTGTGAATACCTGTGTAATTTTACACACTACATGATATATGATGAATATTGAGAGAGAGAGAGAGAGAGAGAGAGAGAGAGAGAGAGAGAGAGAGAGAGAGAGAGAGAGAGAGAGAGAGAGAGAGAGAGAGAGAATGTGTCTTGATAGACAGACAAAGGGAGTGCGAACGTCAATTTCTGTGTTCGTGTGAATGTTCTGAGGAAAGCAATAAAAACGCATCTCTTTCTGCTTCCTTGATTCTTCATACCAGCCACTTATAGTAAAGGACGTAAGAAAAATGATCTATGAAACTAGCAAAATTTGGAAAGTGTTTACTGTAGGGGGAAAGATAGATCTGAGAATTTTGAAGAGATTTGATCGACTGGAAAAAAGGAAGGTTGTAGAAGCCTTAAAGGGCCCTACATTTCAGAACTGTTAGGAAGATGGGGGAAATGAAAGACTAGGAATGGGTGGGATAGATGGACTGAAAAGGGGATTAAAAAGAACGGACTTCGAATTTAGGGAGAGCCAGAACATATGCAAGATTTACGTGAAGGATATACAGTAGTCTATGTTGTAGTGTTCAATGTCCGGAAGATATGTCTATCTATCTATCAATCTATATATTTATCTGCCTTTCTCGCTATATACTGCATATATATATATATATATATATATATATATATATATATATATATATATATGTATATACAGTATATATATATATATATATATATATATATATATATATATATATATATATATATGTACAAATATATTTATACAAATATTTAAGTGTATATATATACATATATATATATATATATATATATATATATATATATATATATATATATATATATATATATATATATATATTTATATATATATATATATATATATCACAAGCACACGTGATTTTAATTAATATAAATATCACCCCCGAATGGCCTTTAATACCGAATTCTATCTTGGGAATATATTATCCACTTGGAATTCATTTTATGGTAACATCTTCTGGCCGGGTGGGGATTCGAACCACCACCTGTATGGCTGGAAACCATGCTGGCAGGGACGATACCGACTGAGCTATCAAGAGAGACTAAAAGTTTATGACAAGTCACCCTACATATTCCTGTCGAATTCAGGAATCTGTTCATAGACTTGAAATAAACCCATCTCCACCATGATAGCTGAATCGTGAGTTTGCAACACGTGGTTATTTTAATGAACATATATCACAAGCACACGTGATTTTAATTAATATAAATATCACCCACGAAAGGCATTTAATACCGAATTCTATCTTGGGAATATATTATCCACTTGGAATTCATTTAATGGTAACAGCTTCTGGCCGGGTGGGGATTCGAACCACCACCTCTACGGCTGGAAACCATGCTGGCAGGGACCATACTGACTGAGCTATCAAGAGAGACTAAAAGTTTATGACAAGTCACCCTACACACACACATATATATATATATATATATATATATATATATATATATATATATATATATATATGTGTGTGTGTGTGTGTGTACATACATAAATATGTACATATGTATATAAACATATATTTATATTATATATATATATATATATATATATATATATATATATATATATATATATATATATATATATATATATATATATATATATATATATACTAGGATTCAATTCCCGGCCGGTCAGAAGTCATTGTCTTATTAGTGGTTTCGCCTGGGGTTCTGA
>NC_090732.1:26072609-26085109 GCF_036898095.1 Palaemon carinicauda | reverse complement strand
CTTATGCGCTGGAGATCGTCAGAGGAGGTTGCAAAAGTAAAAAATTCTGCAAGGATGACCAACAGGTTGCCATACACCATTTCAGTTGCCTAGACGTCCAGGGCGTCTTTAGGAGTGGTCCTTTGTCCCAGGAGGACCAACGGAAGCTGAATAAACCAGTTGGAGTACTTGCAGCAGGACATCAAAGTTGCTTTGAGGGTGCGATGAAAACATTCAACCATTCCATTGGCAGCAGGGTTGTAGGCAGTTGTCTGATGTAGGGTGATGCCCAGGAGATTCACTAATGATGTCCACAATTGAGAGAAGAATGTGGTACCCCTGTCAAAAGTAATATGCTCAGGGATGCCAAATCTTGCTATCCATCCTGAGAGTAAGGCAGATGTACATGAGGCGGGCATTGCAGTTTCCATGGAAATGGCTTCAGGCCAAGAAGTGGAGCGGTTAATGACGGTAAACAGGTAACGATGTCCTTGTGAGGTGGTTAGGGGGCCTAAAACGTCGACGTGAATGTAGGCGAAATGACGCTGAGGTTGAGAAAAGGTGCCCACTCCTGAATCAGTGTGTCAATGTACTTTGGAAGTTTGGCAAGAAGTAAAGGCGCGGACCCAATCCTTAGCATCCTTAGAAATGCTTTGACAAATGTACTTCGTCTTCAGTAGCTGTGCAGTAGAATGGCACGAGGGATGTGAAAGGCCGTGAATGAAATCAAACACCTGCCGGGGCATGGAAGCAAGAATGCAACGTCGCGGTCTACCAGTATTGACGTCACAGAGGAGGGTGGTGGTGGAGTCTTCGAGAGGGATGTCTTCCCAATGGAGGGACGTGCAGGATGTTCTACATGCATGATACTCTGGATCCTGTCGTTGGGCTTCAGCCAAAGCGTTGTAATCCATTCCCAGTTAAACAGCAGCCAACGTGTTTCTTGACAGGGCATCAGCAATGGTATTCATTTTCCCAGGGACGTATTGAAGGGTGCAATTGTATTCAGCCACGGCGGAGAGATGTCGGCGTTGACGGGCTTCCAGGTGTCAGACTGTCGAGTGAAGGTGTGCACCAGAGGCATGTAATCTGTGCGAATGACGAAGGGAGTACCTTCTAAGAAATGGTGAAAGTGACAGACAGCCAAATGCACCGCCAGCAATTCGCGATCAAAGGTAGAATAACCCGATTCTGCCTTGGACAGCATTTTGCTGAAGAAGGCCACTGGGCGAGGCAAGCCGTTGACCACCTGCTCGAGTACTGCACTGATAGCGACGTCTCTGGCATTGGTGGAGAGAAGGAGAGAGCCATGTGGGATAGGAAAAGTGAGAGCCCCAGCGGTTGATAGAGCCTTCTTTGCATTGCAGAAGGCAGCTTCTTGAAGGCTACCCACCTTCAGGTCCTTTGGCTTGCCCTTGAGGGAGGCGTAGAGGGGAGCAAGAGTGATGGAAATGGCTGGCGGTAAATGGTGATAATAGTTGATGATGCCCAAAAATTCCTGCAGAATTTTAACGTTCGAGGGCGCGGGGAAGTCATGAACGGCTGCTACCTTCTCAGGGAGGGGATGGACTCCTTCATGAGTGATGCGGTGCCCTAAGAACGACACTTCATTGGCGCCATAGGTACACTTGTCGTACCGGACTAAAAGGCCATTTGTCGCTGGCGGTCGAGCACGATGCGCAGGTGACAGAGGTGTTCCTCTTTTGAGGAGGAGAACACAAGTATGTCGTCCACATAACATACACAAAAGGAGAGGTCCTCTAAGATGCCATCCATGAGATGTTGAAACGTGGCCCCAGCATTACAAAGGCCGAAACAGGAGTAATTGAAGGTATATGTACCAAACGGAGTGGTGATGGCAGTCTTGGGGATGTCTTCTGGCTTCATAGGCACCTGATAATACCCCTTCAGGATGTTGAGCGTAGAAAAAACCTTCTCTTTGTGCAGGTAAGTGGTCACGTCGGCGATGTTTGGGAGGGGGTAGTGATCCAGTTCTGTTTGCATGTTCAGGCACCTGTAATCCCCGCATGGACGGAGGGAGCCGTCTTTCTTCAGAATGATGTGTAAGGGTGACAACCATGGGCTGGAGGCCTTTTGGCGAAGGCTCATTTCCTCCATTTCGGCGAACGTCTGTTTGGCGGCTGCCAGTCATTCCAGTGCCAGACGTCTGAATTTTCCGAAGAATGGGGCTCCCGTCATCTTAATATGGTGATAAATACCGTGCTTGGCAGGAGCCGTAGGTGTTTGGCGAATTTCTGGACGGAAAACTTCCGGGTACGACGTGAGGAGGTGGGCGAGGCATCCGTGGGTGCTCTGATGTAGAGAGCAAGGTTAGATAGGACGGGTTGGAGAGGTGTCTACTAGTACGAGTCTACGTTGACCAATCGTCGGTGGGCGACATCGACCAGAAGGTGGAAATGAGAGAGGAAATCCACACCGAGGACTGGCAATGTGACGTCAGCAACGAGAAACTTCCAATTAGATTTACCGTTTCCAAACGATAGTGTGAGGTTCTCGTAATCGTAAGTTGGTCCGCAGATCCGTTTGCAGCTACCAAGCGGATGTCGGCAGACATAGACAGACTACGTCGTGTCCTCAAGAGTTCCCTTGGCAAAAGAGAACGACAAGCACCCATGTCTACCAATAATCGCACGCCCGTTCCTTGGTCACTGACAATTCTTGGCACATTTCTTCGCGGTTGCTCCGAATCTGGTGTGGTAGTAGCAAAACTGTGGCGGATGGGAGGCAGTAAGTAGCTGTAAAAGTCGTTGGTTGGGGAGCGAGCGAGTGGTGGGTGGTGGGTGGCTTTGCCTCCGCTTTGGCACATCACGGGGTAGGCATGTATGTCCTACAGCATTCACGTCAGCTTCGGTTGACGTTGAATAGGCGTCCACTTCGTCAGGAGTGGAGGCGTTGATGGAGATCTTGAAGTGGCTTTTCATAAGGGCGTCGGCTTTGGTCATCAAGTCCTTTATGGTAAACTATCGACATCGGGTATGGCAGCGCGTACAGGTTCGGGTAAACGGGGTATCCAAAGGGCATGAAATAGGTTCACCTCTCCAGGAGAGCTGTCTGCGGCAGGTTCCAGGCGAGCGATACCAGTCGTTTCCCTGAGGGCGCGAAGACATTTGGTCCCCCAACGGTTGTTGAGAGAGCTGAAAAAAGCTTTGCTATGCGGGCGGCTGGTGACGGCGAGTACTGCTGCAGCAGGTATGTTTTGCGGGCATCATACGCTATTGGGGTATCTTCTTTTTCACAAAGCCAGTCAGATATATCCGGGAAGGTGTCCTCGGGTATCTCCGCGAGAACATAATCTGCCAACATAAAATGTAATATTCCTTGCATGGAACATTTTATAACTTATTATTTGAATTTCTAGAGTTATTCTTAAAGTAAGATTTTGTAGGTGTAACTCTATCCAAACACTATCATATTATTTATTTTCTTTTAAAAATGGCGTGGGGTCTTAAAAACATTCACAAAATGATAAAAGATGTATATTATTCCTTGCTTAAATTTTATCTAACTTTACATAATAAAATAATGTCCTAGTTTTAGTCTTAAAGTTTTTTTTTTTTTTTATATATTATCAAACTAGTCCGATATTAGGGAACTTACTTGATTTTTATTTTTATTTTTAGTCAATTCTTACGTACTCAGGATTAAATATTCTTAGTGACCTAATGTGCATAAAGGGAAATATAAAATACTTTTACTTTTGGATTGACCTGAACAGAAATGTATAGATAATAATTCATGGACATTTTTTTTTTTTTTTTTAAGTATGGAAATATGTTGAGCTTTTCTAACATTCTGACAGACTAAAAACTGGATGCTGCAGCGATCTTCCCCTTTTCTTTTAACATTTTTGTTCAAATAAAAGAATGAATAAAAGCAACCTAACCCTTAAAATCGATATATTTTTCAGAATACCAAACATTATTTACACACTAATATCAAAGAATTTCAAAGGGAAAATATAAGGTATCATTCAAGTCTAAAAATGATTATTCATAATTACAAATACTTAATCATAAAAGTCTTCATTAAATCTAAATTTACACATTTTAATACACAAACCAATGGGTTAAATAACAACATTAAATCTTGTTTATAATGGTATCTCTAAAGATTCTAATATATGAGGCAAGAAACCCAATAAGTTATCAAGAGAAACTTATGGAGAATGAATTCACATATATATTAATTAATCTTTTTTTTTTAATTTGCTCATATTTTGTAATATATTGCAAGGATATATTGGACATTTTATACAAGGTCGGATGCATTCCAATATATAAGAAAGTATTTTTGCTAAGTATTTTGACAAATTTATAATCAATAGATCCTGTTTTCGTGATTTACGTGTTTTGAATAAAAGTTAGCAAATAAGGGCCCTGTAGAAATGCTTACGTGTTTGTGTGAAAAATTTTATCATTCCTGATTTTCCTCAATTAAAGTATGACCAGAGTCAACATTTTAATATTGTTTTAGAAACTATAGTCGTAATTATTTTTATTAAATGAACATATAGCCTCTAACCATGAATTTTAATTACTATACATAAATTACATTTACCTATTTTCGTGTCTTAGGCTAGAGATTTTTTGCTTGATGGTACACTCAGGGATACTATTCTCTTTTATTTCTCTTCTTGTTTTTGAAGTTTTTATAGTTTACATATGAAATATCTCTTTAAATTTTTCTACTGTTCTTAAAATATTTTATTTCAATTGTTCATTATTTTCTTTTACTTCATTTATTGCCTTGTTTCCTTTCCTTACTGGGCTATATTTCGTAATAATAATAATAATAATAATAATAATAATAATAATAATAATAATAATAATAATAATAATAATAATAATAATAATAATAATGCACTCATTCTTAAATATGTTTCTTCCTAATTGCATATAGAATAATTATGGAGGTGTAAATTTTTCCCTTGCTGAATTATTGTAAATCCTCGACTCATTTAAGAGACAAGGCCGATGAAGTGTTCATTCAAAATACTGTATATTCCACAAAAGCTGTAGATACGACTTAGTTATCTAATACATTATAGTCTATTAAAGCTATTTTGTTCTTGAATGATCTCTAATAGCATTTAAATAGATGTCCAACGTTTACATCCCATTTAAACCATAAAATAATACTTGAAAAGAGTTCTTTAACTCTGATATGGTAATGATAATTAAATGCTTTTATGAATGCAAAGCGTGAGTAAATGAATTAAGCCATTTGATATAATGATGTTAGTAGGGGCTTTGTGAGGTTAATTATATTTTATCACTCAATCATAGCAAATCTCATAATGGGAAAATAAATAATCTTTCACACAATTAATGCATTAAAGATACAGCCTGAGGCAACCGGTTCTGAAATATCATTGAGTATAGTAATAAATAATATTGAGAGAGAGAGAGAGAGAGAGAGAGAGAGAGAGAGAGAGAGAGAGAGAGAGAGAGAGAGAGAGAAGAGAGAGAGATGCTATATCATTTTCAAAGATATTATAGTTATTTGCTCGTACCCAAAATTTTCTACATCATATATCTTCTGAGTTCTACAATTCATGATCTGTTATTATTATTATTATCATATTATTATTATTATTATTATTATTATTATTATTATTATTATTATTACTAGCTTACACATAACCCTAGTTGGAAGAAAAGGATGCTATAACCACAAGACCTTCAACATGGAAAAAAAAAGGCCAGTGAGGAAAGGAAACAAGGAAATAAATAAGCTAGAAAGGAAGTAATTAACATTGGAAAAATTCATTATTCTAAGAACATTAAGAGCACTTAAACATATAATTCATATATAAACTATAAAAAGAGACATATAGTAGCCTATTCAAAAAAAAAAATTGCTGCAAGTTTGAACTTTTGAAGTTTCATCGATTCAACTAGTTTTGCATTTATGCTCCATAAAGTAAGAGTAGACACAGTTCTATCTTGCCATCTCTCTAAAACTAATTGGTCATTAATGGGATTCTTAACCTTCCAGTACGATTACCTGGCGGATTTCATTTTCCAATGTATCGCTTGTGCTCTCTGGAACAAATCTAAATTACATTGACGTTGATTGAGCCTGCAACTCTCCTTCAATTAATGAGATATAACTCAATATTCTCACTCAATCTTTTGGCCCCTAATGTTAATGAAATACTATTTAGAAACTCTACATTTGATACTTTGAATCCAGGCATATACCTCAATAAAGACAATTGACATAATGAAAAGGATTTCATAGTTGTGATTCCGTTTTATAACGTATTTTTCTATCCGAGAATTGCTTAAACTGGTTTATAATAATTCTTCTCTAGGCTGATTGAATAAGACCCAAGAAAGAGATATGAGTCGAACAACCAAAATTCATTCCGTTCCTTATAATGCATAAATAAAATGACGCGTTTGTTTTTAGTTGAGTTCTAAGCAGAAGCAGAAGTAAATAAAGTGAGAGAGAGAGAGAGAGGAGAGAGAGGAGAGAGAGAGAGAGAGAGAGAGGAGAGAAGAGAGAGAGAGAGAGAGAGAAACCCTTACAAATGAATCTTAGAATTATAGAAATTTGGGATGCACTATAAAATGATTGTTTGCAAATGCTTAATTACCATCTCTATCTAAGAAAAAAAGATAATGAAATATTCTATAAAAACCTTATATGGAGAGTTATTCATTCATTGAAAACAGGAATCTGAAATGGTTCGTTATTTACCTTCTTTCTTTCTTTAATCGTCTTCTTCTAATTCACCTTTAACTTTTCAATTACATTTTTTTTCTGTTATCAGCGACAACCATCTTAGCTTGATACCTCTTATCGCCAACTAACACTTCTCTCTCTCTCTCTCTCTCCTCTCTCTCTCTCCTCTCTCTCTCCTCTCTCTCTCTCTCTCTCTCTCTCTCTCAAGCACTGGTAATTAAGAGGATTTTCTTAGTTTAATAAATTTGATGTTTTGAAGACAATTATTATGGTTTGTAGGATACTATTTTCTTATTCAACTTCTATCTCAACCTCTTTGGTGATAAATAAAAGAAAAATAATTGTTAGATCGGCTACACCAGATTTTTGAAGATTCTACTCCATTAATTTTGTAATTAAAAAAGTAGTTGATATCTTTTCTGAATACGTATATCGTTCTCTTTCGGTGAGTACTTTCATTTTTGGTAAATTTCGCCAAAATAAAACGTCGACCTTTTTATCTAATGTCCACCAGCACAACTTCTTGCATATCATATGTAGAGCTTGTTGTATTTCTGTTTCATGGCAGGGCAAGAAAGAACACAGAATTCAATATTTCATATATTATGTAAACTTAACTGTATGGCAGCTTGACAGAAACTAAATATACATTGTAGATTTCTGTAATAGGTAAACAGTAATAATCACAGTACTCAACAATTTGAGTAAAAGGTACAATTATAATAAATACATTGTTACGCATAAATACAGTATGTAGTTATGCAACTAATTATACCAAAGTGTAGTTGGCAATCTCACACTTCCCCCCAAGATAGCAAGTGCAATACAAGGATACCTGGGATCCTCAGGTCCTTATTTAGAACGTGATTTCGATTCCCATCTTATTTCTAAACGCTCTGGTGACCGTGTCTGACGTCCACTACGTCGTACTGGTAAGGCAACTGATAACTGAGTATCAGGCTTAGCTGATGTTGCAGTTGATCTACGATCTCCATATCCTGAAGCTTCGCCACCCAACACCGAGATAGGTGGAGAAATAATGTCTCCTGACAAAAAAGGGTGATGAGGTCGTAGGAACCTCCGATTTCTCCAATAGATGCGCCCACTCCCAGTCTTCACGAGGAAATCCCTCCTCGCGCCAATTCCGACAACAACTCCTGGTTTATCCCATCGCTTTGTCTTAGGGTCTTGTAGATTCACGTACATACCAAGGTTCAGCTTAGAGAGTGGTCTAGCAGTGGCATCATACCGTTCCTTTGCCTGCTGCTGAAGGTACTTAGCTTGTATGTCAAATTCGGCAGCTGTACGTTGCTATTCCTTTGCAAATGAACGATGATGAGCCAGAATCCTGGAACGCAAAGGATGTCCAAACAATATTTGCGCTGGAGATGTACCGTCCACCCGAGAAGTATTCCTGAGCTCAAGAAGCTCTCGTGCGAACTCATCCTCATCCTGCTTGCCATTTCCTGTGGTCATCATAATCAACTTCTAGATAATCTTCAAGGTATCTTCGGCATGAACCTTTCCTTTGGGATTATAGGGCGATGTCACGCGGTGTTCCACCCCCCCATCGAGCAAGGAAACGCCGCTACGTTGATGAAGCGAACTGCAGTCCTTCATCCGTTTTCAGTACTACAGGCACACCTGTGTCTGAAAATAAGGGCCTCAACAAACTAGCTAGTTGAGCTGATCCACTACACGAAGATACATACGGCCAACCTGACAGGCGATCAACGTACACAAGAAATGTCTTTCCAGAGATATGAAAATAATCAGCAGACATGGACTCAAATACTCGGCTTGGCAATACTTCCTGCATCAAAGGCTCATTCCGCTGACTTGGTAACAGCTCTCGGTAGCGAGAACAAGACTTCACTATGTTCTCAATGTCCCTGTCTATCCTTGGCCAGTATATAGTCTGGCGTGCTCGACGCTTGGTGTGGTCCACTTCTTGGTGAGCATCATGTAGACACTGCAAAGTTTCGCTATTCAGGCTGTGAGGCATGAGAAGTCTAGGTCCATAAACTATCAAACCATCATCCACGGCCAGCATGTCCCGAATTCCCCAGTATGTTCGCTACTCTTCTGGTAAGCTATGCTTATGATCTGGAAATCCTTTCATTATTACATCTCTTAATGACAGATATTCTGCATCATGTGCAAAAGCATCACGAATCTTATCCAGCGCCTGGTCCCGTAGAGGTGCTAACCTTATGCCCTCCTCGCAAGTAGTTAATAAAGACAATACAACAACAGCAATGGATCTGCATCATCCAGCACATCATTGTCCTCAACAAGGCTCTGAACTGATGAACGAGAGAGTGCATTTGGCATGCTGTGACATTTCCCACTTTGTCACCATGCAACAAAAGTAAATCTGCCAAGTTTCATTCTCATACGCTGTAGTCGAGGATTTTCTATTTCTCCAAGAAGTTTTGAATTGAGAATAGGAACAAGTAGTCGATGGTCTACTACCAGGTCAAAATAAGGCAAACCAGCCAAGTAAACACTGCATTTCCTCACTGCCTAAAGTACAGCGGCCATCTCAATCTTAATTATAGCATACCTAGTTTCCGCATCCGTTAAAAAACCAGGATCCGCACTGGATGAGCTTCCAAGCCTCTCCATACTGTTGCAGCAAAACAAACTCCATACCATGCAACTTGGATGCGTCAGTTTGAAGCATAGTAGGTAAAGATGCATCAAAAATGAGCCAAAACAGGAGGAGCTATGAGTGTATCTTTAGTGTTCTTGAAGGCCATGTCATGCTGAGGGGTCCAGCACCACTCATTCCGAGGTTTAAGCAGGTCCCTGAGTGGCTGTGCAGCAGCTGCAATTGCAGAAGAAAAGCTCCAAGCTGATTGGTTAAACCAATGAATGACCTGAGATCAGTGATATTTTGTGGCTTTGGAAATTCAGCTATGGCTCTCACCTTCCGAGAATCCACACTATAACCTTCATGATTTATACTGTAACCACAAAATTCAACATTAGGTTGAGCAAAGAGAATTTTGTCTTGATTTAAGGTCACTCTAAATTTGTCCCATTTTTGCACAAGTGTGATCACATGGGCTAAGTGGTCATGGTGACTAGAATCATACACTAAAATATCATCAACAATTTTGACAGTGCGTGGAATATCTCCCAAAGCTTGATCTCCTCGACGATTGTACTCATCTCCAGATGATACAAGCCCCATTACAGCTCGCTTGAATTTGTAACGTCCCCAAGGTGTGATGAAGCAAGTAAGATCCTGAACTTCTTCAGCAATTTTTATTTGGAAGTATCCCATCTTCGCATCCAAAGTAGTGAACCACCTGGCTCCAGCATCCATTGACGATATAGCATCATGTGGGGATCGAACTGGATATGTAGGTCTGCGCACATAGCGGTTTAGTCTTGTAAGGTCCACACACAACCGCACACCACCCATCTTCTTTGCAATAGGGACCATTGGATGACCCCATTCAGTGGGGTAATCAACCTCACCAATGATATCCTTAGCAAGCAAGTCATCGAGCTGAGCTTTATTATCCGATCTCCAACAATACGGAATGGTGCGTGGTGCGATCACTGCAAAAGGATGTGCATCTGCTGATAGCTGAATCCTCATAGGACCTCCCTGCATTTCCCTTAGAGCAGCTAAAGCACCAAATACATGAGGATAAGCGGAAATGATGGAAGCTGCATGTTTTGCACGCTCTGCTTCTGTAGGGTCTCTGTTCTATGGCCATCTTGGCAATGCCATTGGTATAGTAACCAAACTGCAGGTACTTGCAGACTGCATAACTTCCTGTGTATTAGAAGTCACTTGTGGCTGCAAAACCTTCCTGGTTCCCGATGCTATATGCGGTTGCGACACTGAACATGTAACATGCTGTATTTGCGCTGGAAAGTTTTCTGGTAATGTTCCCAGTGCTATACAATCAAACCAGCTCTGAAGTGCACCTTTCACTTCCTTGACGACTGATACAACTGTTGTCGTACTACGATTCCCCAAAGTTAAAAAAGCCTCAAAAGTACCCATGTTAGTGAGAGGTTGACGATCTGCTGCAATGAGACCACCCATAACAATAGGCTCCAGTGAAGTCTCATGAATTCCAGGAGATTTAGCATTCCCAAGTCCCACCACAGTTGTCTCTGCTCCAGAGTCAGGTGTCCACATAACCGAACTTGATCCTTCGAGGTGAGTGGTACTGATGCAAATCTGAGGGGTTGGACATGATGATGCACAGTTGCTGTAAACATCTTTAATGACACGATATAGATTCTGCTTTGAAGGCTTGAACGTGCTTTTATTATTAGTTTTCTTCTTTTGAGAAGACAGTGGCTGTCCCTTTGACCTGCACACCACTGCAAAGTGGCCTTCTTACCACTGTGACGGGCCGAGGTGAAGGTTGTGACTCAAAGGCAGGATGCAAGCAACTGAGTAAGTTTATTGTAGAACACTCTCCTTTATATACAAAATCTCAAGCAACAAGAATTTTCGTGTTCAAAAGTCGATACTGTTACCGATGAGAAAACAGACATGTTATTTCAGGTTCTTTTTAGTGCGAGGGGAGAGCGAAGATACAAGCACAAAATGAAGTATGTACGATCGTGTGACACATGGTTGGTACATGGCTCCCCCTCTAAAAATGACATACTGAACATGTTAAATAGGTGCCCTGAATCTGGAGAGGTAGTAGTAAAAAACTGCGCCTCTTAGCGTCAGTGAGTGGCTGTAGAAGTCGTTGGTTAGGGTGCGAGGGTGTGGTAGAATGATGGGTGGCTTTGTTGCCGCTCCGGCTTCTCACGGGGGTAGGCAAGTGTGTCCTATGGCATTCATAGGAGTGTGTGTCCTACGGCATTCATAGGCCTACGGCGTTCATAGGCGTGTATGTCCTGCGGCATTCATAGCCGGGTATGTCCTACGGCATTCATAGGCGTGTGTCCCTACGGCATTCATGTCAGCTTCGGTTGAGGTTGAATAGGTGTCCTCTTCGTTACGGGTTGTGAGGGGGCGTTGATGGAGGTTTTGAAGGTCATGAAGTGGCTGTCCATAAGGGCGTCGGCTTTGGTCATCAAGTCCTTTATGGTTAAACTATTGACATCAGGTATGGCAGCGCGTACAGGTTTGGGTAAATGGCTTACCCAAAGGGCATGAGGTAGGTTCACCTCACGAGGAGAGCCGTCTGCGGCAGGTTGCAGGCGAGTGATACTGGTCTTTTTCCCGAGGGTGAGCGAAGCCCTTTGGTCCCCCAACGGTTGTTGAGAGAGCTGTAGAAGCTTTTACTATACGGGCAGCTGGTGACGGCGAGTACTGCTGCAGAAGGTATGCGTTGACGGCGTCATAGTAACGGTGAGAGGGGGGGAGGAGCGAGTCGCTCCAGGGTCACCAATGTGATGGGCCGGGGGAAGGTTGTGACTCAAAGGCAGGATGCAGGCAACTGAGTAAGTTTATTGTAGAACACTCTCCTTTATATACAAAATCTCAAGCAACAAGAATTTTCACGTTCAAAAGTTGACACTGTTACCGATGAGAAAACAATGTTATTTCAGGTTCTTTTTAGTGTGAGGGGAGAGCGAAGATACAAGCACAATATGAAGTATGTACGATCATGTGACACACGGTTGGTATACCACATTGTTTCCAGTCCCTGATTAGAGCCTTGAATGCCCTCTTATCAAGATGGTGCTCGCCTCCGCACCTAAAGCATTGCTCCTTTAAATAGGCTGCCTTCTGACGTTGCTTGTATTGGGACACTCTAGAAACATTATACTTTTCACTGCCCCGAATAACAGCATGACTGGCATTTGCATTTTCCTAT
>NC_090732.1:26052609-26065109 GCF_036898095.1 Palaemon carinicauda | reverse complement strand
TATATATATATATATTTATATATGTATATATATATATATATTTATATATGTATATATATATATATATATATATATATATATATATATATATATATATATATATATATATGTAAGGCATATGATAAATGCAAAGAAGAGAGAATGATACAAGATTAGTGGAGAGCACACACCATTGATTAAGTTAAGGTTATTTCCTTGGTACAGGTCATTACCAAGACTCCTCATATTATTTCTTTGGGTAGAGTCACTATAGATTTTTTTGTCAGCATTGGCCCAGTCAATCAGATGGCAATAGGGAACTTTAACCATTATTATCTAAACCTTTGGGTTTCTTTAGTTTGGGCCATAGTAGGTGGTGTATTATGCAATGCTGTACATTGGCCTGTTTTTCATCTTCGTTTTTACCTGCTGCCATAAATAGTCAAGATACAGATGAAGTCTGTGATTGACAGTTATAATGCATGCCATAAAGAGTTAAAAGGATTATTGATCATCATAGTCATGTAAATATAACGTTTCAAATGATATGATTGGAAAAATAGATAAAAAAAGACAATTAAGTATGATAGTTATGTTCCTCTTCCTGTTATTAGCTAGCCGGACGTGAAACCTCAAATTGCGAAAGTAGATTCATAGTTTACTCTTCTTGCTTAACTCTTGTGGATTGCAATATTATATTTCAACTTACTAAACCTCTCTTTTAGTATCGGGGTTTTGGGATTCTTCCGATGCAACACTTGGCAACTTTTACGTGTTTGTGACCTTGATAGCCATGAGGTCAATGACATTTACTGTTTTCAAAATAGTTAATTTTACCTTGTTTCCTTTCCTCACTTTGCTATTTTACCTGTTGGGCCCCTGGGCTTATAGCATCCTGCTCTTCAGGCTAGGGTTATAGCTTAGCATGTAATAATAATAATAATAATAATAATAATAATAATAATAATAATAATAATATGATAATAATAATAATAATAATAATAATAATAATAATAATAATAATAATAATAATAATACATACATACATACATATACCAAAGGCACTTCCCCCAATTTTGGGGGGTAGCCGACAACAAGAAACAAAACAAAAAGGGGACCTCTACTCTCTACGTTCCTCCAGCCTAACCAGGGACTCAGCCGAGTTCAGCTGGTACTGCTAGGGTGCCACAGCCCAACCTCCCACATTTCCACCACAGATGAAGCTTCATACTGCTGAGTCCCCTACTGCTGCTACCTCCGCGGTCATCTAAGGCACCGGAGGAAGCAGCAGGGCCTACCGGACCTGCGTCACAATCGCTCGCCATTCATTCCTATTTCTAGCACGCTCTCTTGCTTCTCTCACATCTATCCTCCTATCACCCAGAGCTTTCTTCACACCATCCATCCACCCAAACCTTGGCCTTCCTCTTGTACTTCTCCCATCAACTCTTGCATTCATCACCTTCTTTAGCAGACAGCCATTTTCCATTCTCTCAACATGGCCAAACCACCTCAACACATTCATATCCACTCTAGCCGCTAACTCATTTCTTACACCCGTTCTCACCCTCACCACTTCGTTCCTAACCCTATCTACTCGAGATACACCAGCCATACTCCTCAGACACTTCATCTCAAACACATTCAATTTCTGTCTCTCCATCACTTTCATTCCCCACAACTCCGATCCATACATCACAGTTGGTACAATCACTTTCTCATATAATAATAATAATAATAATAATAATAATAATAATAATAATAATAATAATAATAATAATAATAATAATATAGAGGGAGGATTAATTGTTATTTAACAGCGATGAGAGAGAAGTTTTCTTCTGTTTGAAAGACTAGAGAAAAAACATTTAAATATTTATTATCGCACAATTTGTGGTCACAAAGTGGATCCTCATGTGTAAAAATGTATACGAGAGAGAGAAAAGAATATACCATTAAGACTGGTGTATGCCCTATATATCAGAATGGGGAAAAGTTATAAGATGATCACCATGGAACAAATGGTTAAATGTCCTAATCATATTTTCTTTTAAAGTAAATTTTATAAAACATAAATGAATGTCATTTTTTAAACTAACGAATCCAACAAACTTTCATATATAGGTTAACCAAGATATTGATCCCTAGATATGTTATTATTTGAAATAGAATATTTTTAAATATATTTAAAAATTAATTTTAAGTTGCTATATAATATTTCAATAAAATAAAATGGATAATTAAAGATCATAGAGATTATTGCCTTACTGTAGGCAGCACATTCAATGGCAAGTGCAGTTAGCATTACTGGGAGGATTAAACCTTTTTTATACTTTTAACAAATAAATAAATCCTGTTTACAACAAAATTGCTTAAGCTATATTGCAGAAAATATTCAATCAAATATACAGGTAGTTTATAGTTTTTTTTTATGTTAATCAGAGGAAAAAGCAATATTTTTATTCAACTAAACTATGAAAATCCAATGAAAATTAGACAAATATTGTGAGTGTGCGGGTTGGTGTTAGTAAATAATATACCTGTGTATGTAGGTTGCTGTGGGTAGGTACAGTGTTTAAAATCTGATCTCCTCTTATATCAACAGACATCTCTACCATTTATAAACATAATGTTTGGTCAAAGATGCATATTGTCTGATGTATTGTCCTATGAAAAGATAGCAGTAATTATGGTAAGTGCATAAGATATGATTAATAAAATGGTTAGTCGCTAAACGATATTTGTTAATGATTATAATAATGTTAAAGATCTGAAAATATAAAGGGAGTGTAACAAAGTAACAAAGTAACAAAGCAACAAAGTAATGACGAACTCAGATGTTGCAAAATATATATCCCATTAGAGACAGACTTGACGAGCAGCAAGAAAACTCCAGGGCATTGAGTTACAACAAAAGAAAAACTAACTAAAACTTCAGCTTACCGTTAAATAATGGAAACGTGAGCAGGCTTAGGAAATACTTGAAAGAAGAAATAAATCTTTTAGTCAGCTTAGTGCTCACTATTGAAATTTAATCTATAAAGTTTGGTCAATGAAACGATGATGTGAGTAAAATCAAAACTACTAGCACTACATAAAACGAAAATTTTCAAGCAAACGAGTACAAAACTTACTTCAAAAAACTTTTCTCCAAACTGCAAAAAAAAAAAATAAAAATAGACAATAAAACGGATAGGATTATAAGAATATTGTCCTTTTAGTAAGCTTACTTACAAATTTTAATTATGTGGTTTTTGTTGACAATACGGGAGCAGTTTAAAAGCTAAACAAACTCCATCATTGAATTTCATAAAAAGGTACTAGTCATGGTGTATTTAGATAGCTTTCATGAATTGTAATCTTAGACCCGAAGACCTTATCTATGGCTTTTATATTTTGATAAGGCTTAACTAGTTAATTTCAAATAAGAAGAAAGTCTTATGGTTATAGACAGACTACAGAGATTTATTGAAGGGAGGGGTGGCTTAAAGTTTTAAAGGGCACTCATGAATGGTAGAGGCAAAGGACAGAGACATTGCCCTAGTAAGCAAGACAATGCCCAAGCCCCCTCTCACCCACGGTACGATCAGGGAGGGCCAGACAAAGGCTGCTGATGACTCAGCAGGTAGACCTATAGGCTCCCCTGAACACTACATTCCTAGCTCAGAGGATGGGTAGGTTATATCGACTAAAGGAACTAAGGGGTATGAGCGGGACTCGAACCATAGGCTGGCGATCACTAAGCAAGGACGTTACTAAGAGGATGATAAAAGAGAATATTGGAAGTACAGTACTATAAGAGCTTACAATAGATATGAATTTCATGTATGAAAATATTGTTTACTACTGTTATAAGATAAAATCTAAAATGAAAGTACTAAGTAAAAAAGGATGGTATTCCATTACGAAGAATGAGAACATATGGTCCCCGCTTGCCTTGCAACAAACATATAATTTGTTCTAATTGAGAGAAGAAAGAGGACATAAAATATTATTACTAAAATATCATAGTTAATTAATTAATGATGTAAATGAAACGTTGCCACTTGTAAATTTCGGAATAGGCTACAATACTGAACGATTCAATGACGCATTTTTTTTATATATATTGGGATCAATAACACATTTACGCATGAACGCTGAAGCAAAGTTGTTATAAAAATTAACAGAACAGTAAAAGAATACAATCTATTTTGAACTTCCTACATAACTTCATGGCTAACGAATACAAAGTACACAAGAACACATTAGTTTGTAAAGAAATAACTATTGTGAAAATAAATTGAATAGAGGGTTATTTTAACATCAAGAATTATGTATAGATATATCAAGTGAAAAGTTTTGAAAACTGCGTTAGAAATGTCGACGATAATATGCGAAAAATTTTTATATTTTTCAAGCAGGATTCAAGAAATAAAGATTTTATTTTTATGCACGTGCAAGAAATATCGTGAAATTACTTTGTGATTTCAAAGTTGGAAGAGTAGCAATGTAAGAAAATTGTTGGTCGCACATTGCCATGTAATTTCCGGTGAAATGTTTTCAATGGAAAAACTCGAAGTAAATGACATTCAAAGATATTCATTCCAACTAAAATATCATTCTTCATAAGATACTACATTTTGCTAGTGCCATGAAAAGGTTATATTCCGTTATTTGTAATATTTTGCAGTAAATAAAAGGACTTAGTTTGGATCAAGGTATTTCCTCTAAATTATAAAAAAGTGGAAAGTTATACTCTGCTGAAATATAGCTGATAGAAAAAAAATTAAAACATAGATTACAGTTGATTTAAACAATAATATTTAGATATTTCACTGAGCAAATGTAGGCCTTTGAAAATATATATCCAGTATATATATATATATATATATATATATATATATATATATATATATATATATATATATATATATATATATATATATATATATATATATATATATATATATATATATATACACCTTTGACTAACTTAATGCCCTCTAAGAGGAGGTTATAGATGTCAAATATAAAGAAATTATTCTCTTTTATAAAGGAAAGATTATCTAAAAAAAACTTTAGTTTAAGAAACGAAATCAAAATATGGCAGTACTTTTGTCGTAGAATCAATAGATGTACTAGATACTCTAAATACCATTCAATATCTTATATATGATTAAATTTGAAACATAAAAACACAAAAAGATATCTAGGATTGATGTTTGAAAATCAGGACCATTACTGGGGAGACTTGCAGGCTACGTTGTAGATTTTACCAAGTGTAAATATGTGCATTACTTTCGAATGACCAAAGGAAAATAGCATAATGATGATGGTTTCTCAACTAAGGTCAAACATATTCAGTTTTAGCTATTATACTCTTTTATACCCTTTAATATCATTATTCCCCATCTGGCCGTCATATACTTACATTAGAATAGTAACGATTAAATCATCCTATAGGTTGACCAGATACTATGTTTCTAACTGGAATACGTTTCCAAATATGAAAATTATATGTTTACCTTTTATAATATCAAATTACGATTATTAGGGAAGTTACAAAGTTCCCTGTTCATCCTTGTTATTTCGCTATCATTGAGCAATTATTTCTACCTATATATTCATCTCACCCGCTTTACTCTACGTTTTACCATTTTCTAATTTCTTCAATAATAAGCATGAAATTCCAAATCCAATTGGAGGTTATTCCATCATTAATACCTTTCATGAATAAAATTGCCAGGAAAGCCAGTGGATCAGGTAAATCGCTATTTCATTTATTCATTTCAAGGTTCAAATGATGTTCTACTTACGTAATAATCAAGAGCAATCAAATTGTGAAATAGCGAGTTTGTATATAAGGCAATTCAGATTAATTGCCATAATTATTTGGATGACTGGCTTCATTAGAGTTTGTAACTAGCGAGCCCGTTTATTTCATTCGCTTTAATGATAAGGTTAATTGCATAAACGTAATGTTTATTTTAGACTGAAATTACCGACATTTTTCAACATTTGTTTCTTATCATCTTGCCCTAACAATATATTCTATAGTTAGAAATGCTTTGTCAAAAACCTACATATTAAGGTATTAAGGAAATTAACCAGTTAGTTACCATATTGTGAGTTGCAATATCTTATGCTTATGATGCGAAAGAGGTATTAGTAAAAAAAAAATTAGTAAAAAGTATAAATGGTGTGAATGTGATGACCCCGACACGGCCAAAGAAAATTCAATTAAACTAATAACTACAAATAACTGCAAGCCTTAAGGTAGATATTGCAGCACGCTCGCATTCACCCTTCATGTCATACGTCCCCGAAAGATATGATAGGAGGTGATACGGAGTCTTCTTTGGAACTTCCTCAGTCGTCATCATCATATCCTATTGCGCCAACATTGTATACACTGAATTGCGCCCTGATTACATTCGCAGAGGTCTAAATCTGTACAGATTTGTACTTGCTCACACCCAAAAGGTATGTGGTCAATTGTCTGGAAGGGATGCCAACTTGATTACTCAGTAAAGGGGACCAGACCCCACCAAAAATGAATATGTCCAGTCCTTCCAACTTTGGCTCTTTCTTCATTAAGAGTAGCCCAATCCTTTTGTACAGGGGTTTACTCTATGGGAAATAGGGCCACATGGCCTTTAGTTGCCCTCAGCAGGTGGGCAATGGTGGGTCTCTCTCCAGCTTCTTAAGTATACCAAATCATCTTGTCGATTTAAATTCTGCACAGCCTAGTGTGTAGTATCTTAAAATACATTTTTTCTTTCTGGTACTGTGACTTAGATGAATTATCTCATTATTTACATTGGTGACCTTTATTTATAGTAGGAACATTTTCACACACACAAAAAAAAAAGAAAAAAAAGAGATTTCCCTCACTCTCAAAGTACTTGTATCTGCTTATCTGTGTTGTAAGCATAAAATCCTTGTAGAACAATTTTATTTCTGCATATGTTTTATGACTGGTAGACGTTCTTTCAGGAATTCCTATTCTGTTATTAAACTCCAATATTCTCGGAAATAAGAAGTACATAATTTTGGTAATAGTTATTTAGTTTCAGATCTTGTGTTCCTTATAAACTAGGCTAATTGAAAAAAAAAAAAAGAATTCCATAAAAGAGGTGGGGGGGGGGGGGGGGAAATCCTGTAAAATCTCAAATTAAGATTTTGTAACAATAGGATCAATTTGTGCATGATTGCTCCAAACGTTTATATTTTGTGTAATCTCTGTTTAACATCAACTTGAATAAAAACCAAAATTTTACTGTCATAAAAAGTTTGAAAAAAGTCTGCTTCTAATACCGTTCCTTTTATGGAAGATAGTTTATATATACATGAATACGTACATGCATACAATGCATAAGAAGACTGGTTCCAAATTAAAGAATTATTTGAATACATACGTTGCTTATATTGTAGGTGACGTGCTTATAAACTGTTTGTATACAGAATATAGTGAGCTACTCTCCACTCCATTTATTTCATCTATAAATGAACTGGTCTTCTTTATCAATAAATTCTAATATTACCTAATGCCATTCATGTAAAGAAATTACTTAAATCTATATGCAGCAAAAACTTTTTTACAAAAGTAAAGAAAATTGTAAGTCAAAGATCTCTAACTAATTTTAAACATATCACCAATACCTTTATTTCTTCCAATACTATTAATATCACAATAAAAAAAATGCAGTAAGAAACGTGGCAACGTATCTGTTAGTTTCTAATAGAGAGCCGAAGTCAATGCAACTGAGTTTATTCAACAAGACAACGAGTAAGATTATTTGCAAGCAAGAATAACACAAAACTCAAGCAGTACTAAACAGCAAATAGCTAGCTTAAACAAGTTTATATTATCAGTGCAAGGGAGAGCGAGAGATAACGAAAAACCAATACCGTTACAGTATATGAGCATGTATGAAACCCCCCCCCCCCTCCCCCCCTCCCCCCCCCCCCCCCCCCCCCACTAAAATAGACATGCATGTGAAAAAGGACACCATGCTCTTGAGAGGCGCACTATTACAGGGTTATCTTGTAGGAGATAAGCAAGTTTTTGGTGATCGATAGAGACCCAGTCTTCTTTGCCATGAATGTTAACTAAAGCCTTCAATTATATCTTAATATAATTTCCGATGCTTGTTAACTTGAAATAGTTTCAAAAATTAATAGTAAATACAAGTATAAATTCAATTAAATCATTTATTATTCAAGTATGTAGTACAAAAATAAGTAAAATTTTAACAAAAACGCCGTTTATAGTGAGATATCCATCCAGCATTAATAACTTCATCGAAACATCTAGGCATACAAAAAGCTAGATTTTGATATATAGTCTGGTGACGTCGAATAGACTCCCTTGGTTCAAATGCTTTCATTTCGATGGCTTGGCTGCTGCGTTGTTCACCTACGTCCTATTTACAAACCGTAATTGCCAGTCGGTTCTTTTTTGGGATTTAGGGCATACTTATTTGCTGGCTAACTGTAACGTCCATTTCTGTATATGATTTAACCACTTTTTCGCCACTTGATTTATAAATCAAGCTATTGTTATGTACCGGAATGATGGGGAGTGGGTTAAGAATAGCCATAGTTCGCACTGTAAGCAAGGACAATTCTTCAAATATTTCAATTACCTGTGAATTTTCCCTGGCTACTCAGCAGACATCCAACCCCAGAAATTAACACAACCCTTCCACTCCTGTTTCTTTCTTTAATATCCCTTGTGTGCTAGCGGGTGTCGCCACTTCAACAGTGCTTTTCTTATGATTCTACAGATGAAGAATTTTTCATCAGGGAAAATCAAGTTTTTCCAAAATTCTTGATCTTAGGGGGTATATTAGACAACAAATCCAGGCGACATTCTTCTTAGTGTTGCGTTGACTTTCCTTGACAGCAGGGATATAGCAATTAATTTTAGCTTCAAGGATCCATTGTCTTGAGATGATTGGATGGAAACAAAATCTATTCTAAGAAAGGCTATTTTCACACTATTTCCTTTAAGAAATAGCCCGATACAAAACATGAAGAGTATTGGATAAATAATAACATTTAGCTGATCTTAAGATTAAAGAATAGTGTTTTGGGGAGAACTAGATCTCTGCTGAGATTAAATTATCTAAAACGAATATAGCAATATTTGATTTGTAAATAAACACATGCCCCCAAAGAATTCGTCGAATTATAAAACAGTTTGAACATTTACAGCAAAAGAATTATGAATGAGTAAATAAAACCCCCATCGGTTTGGTCACGAGACATAAGGAGCAGCGATATTCGGCCCTGATTAGAATACGGATTAAATACGACGTAACGATTACTGAAATACAAATAGATAGATGAACAAAAAATCAGACTTCAAATACAATATTGCATTATGACGCGATAAAGAATTTTCCAATTTTAGACACAACAAAATATTTCAAAATTGTAGGTAATTACTATCAAGCACATCAAGAGTTTCTGTTAAAAAAAAAAAAAAAAAAAAAAAAAAAAAAAAAAAAAAAAAAAAAAACTTCAAACCTTGAATGTTAATTTCGACATCAATTTTGTGATTTTTAAGTTAGATGACAAACCTACGGAACGAAACACAAAAATACGTAAACAAACTTGTTTATTATCGATAGAATTAGTTTATTGTTATAAGTGTAGATTACCATGATAGAGAGAGAGAGAGAGAGAGAGAGAGAGAGAGAGAGAGAGAGAGAGAGAGAGAGAGAGATTTATAGTATTCGTGGATTTTCTGATATATGTTAGTTTTAAATGTTCTCATATATATTTGATTATGTTCATAATGTCTTTCACGTTTAGCAAATGAACGATTTCAAAAAGTGTAAAGAAATATTGTTCATAAACAGGCAATTTTCCAGAGAAAATCTCTGCCCTTCAAACAAATATTTCCCCGTCTCTCCTCAAAATTCCTGACACCTCTAACCGCAAACCCCGCCCCCACCTCCCTCACCGGTTTCTACCGTCTCTTACACTTGACATTCTTAAACTTTATAGAAGATGGGAGTTAAAGTAAGGCAGGATAGGTGACATTTCATTTGCCGCTGACTGTAAATGAAGCAGTCATTACAGTTTTTAACTGGATGGCTTCAGGCCAATGAGTGGAGTGGTTAATTACGGTAAATAGGTAGCAGTGGCCTTAGGATGTGTGTAGGGGACTTACTACATCGAGGAGAATGTTGGCAAAAGAACTTTAGGGTTGAGGAAATTTGGCCACTCCTAAATCCGTGTGTTGATGTACTTTTGAAGCTTAGCATGAAGAACAGACACAAATCTAATCCTTAGCATCCTAGTAATGCAGGGCCAATTGAGCTTCGTCTTCAGTAGCTGCGCAGTAGACTGGCACGAGGGATGTGAGAAGCCTAAGATGAAATCAAACACCTGTCGGTGATGGTGATAGATATCCAGTCTCATCCTACCAAAACTGACATAAGAGAGGAGGGTGGCGTTGGAGTTGTCTAGGGCGACGTCTTCCTAGCAGAGGGATGTGCAGAATGTCTTATATGCCTGGTGCTCTGGATCTTTTCAGTGAGCTTTTTGCATGGCGTTGTAATTTAATCACAGGTGAATGGGGGCTGATGTGTTTCTTGTAGAAGCATAGACAACAGAATTTATTTCCCCAAGAGATCTTGAAGGTGCAGTTGTATTCAGCCACTACACAGAGGTGTCGGCCTTGACAGGTCTACCAGGCCTCTGACTGTCTAGTGAATATATGCACCAGAGACATGTAGTCCCCGCTAATGACGATGGTCATACCTTCTAAGAAATGGCGAAAGTCACGGATGGCCAAATGCACCGCCAGCAATTCGCTGTCGAAGGTAGAGTAGCTGGATTCCATCTTGGACAGTTTTCTACTGAAGACGACCAATGGGTGGGATGACCCGTTGACCACCAGCCCAAGTACTGCACCAATAGCACTGTTGCAGACATCGTTGGAGAAAAGGGGACACCACCTTCATGTGTTTCGGCTTTTTCTTCAGGGAGGCATAGAGGTGGGCATGAGTGGGGCTGATGCTGGTAGGAGCCAATAATAGTAATTACTCATGTGCAAGAATTCTTACAGTGCTTTGATGGTCGAGACTGTGGGGAAGTTCTTAACGGCTGTTACCTTCTCAGTGAGGACGCCTACAGGAGTGATGCTCTGCCCTAAGAACGAAACTTTGTTGGTGCCAAAGGTAGACTTGTCGCAATGGACTACAATGCCGTTCTGTTGTAGGCGGTGAAGAACAAAGCATAAGTAATGGAGCTATTCCTCTTTGGAGGAAGAGAACACAAGTATGTCATCCCCGTAACTTATAGAGAAAGGAAGGTCCCCTAAGATGCCATCCATGAGGTGTAGAAAAGTTGGCCTAGCACTATGAGTGGTGTGATGATTGCAGTGTTGAGATGTGTTCCGCGTCCATGGGCAACTGATAATACCCCTTCAAGAGGTCGATTGTGGAGAAAACCTTTGCTTTGTGCAAGTAGGAGATAACGTAGATGATATTTTGGAGAGGGTAGTAATTTGGTTCTGTTTCCATGTTCCGATGCCTGTAACCCCCACAAGGGGGCAGAGATCAATTTTTCTGCCGTATGATGTATGAGGGCTATGACCATGGTCTTAAAGCCTTTTAGCAAAGGGCCATTTCATTTCCATTTCGGCGAATGTTTGTTTAGCAGCTGCCAAAAGATCCATGGCTAGATGCCTGAATCTTGTGAATGCTGGGGCCATGCAGTCTTGATATGGTTATAAATACTGTACGGGTACGGCGTAAAGATGTGTGCGTAGGTCTCCGTGGGTGCGCTGATGAGACTGAGGTCAGAGGGGGAGAATTGACTCGGTGTCGATACACCACATCAACCAGGAAGTAGAAATGTGCGAAGAAACCCTCACTGAGTAGTGGCAATGTTATATAGGCAACAAAGAATTTCCAATGGCATTTGGCTCTCTCAAAAAATAATGTGAGTTTCTCGTACTCGTGGATGGGGATATCAGATTCGGTGGCAGCTGCCAGGCGGATGTCAGGAGATTTATAATGACTACATCATGTCCTGGAAAGTGACTTTGGTAGAAGGGAATGGCAAGTACTAGTGTCTACCAAATACGAACATCCATAGCTTCATCATGTAAAAAGAATATTGTCTACACATTTTTTCGTAAAAGCCCCGAATCTGAAGTGGTAGAAGCAGAACTGCAGATGATATGCTTCAGTAAATGGCTGGAAAGGTCGTTGGTTAGATCATGAACGTAGGGTGGCATATATGGGTGGAGGGCGGCTTTGTCGCCACTCTGGCATAGGCATTTGTCTTACCTCATTCACATTAGCCTCGGTTGGTGTTGAGTAGTTGTCCGATTCATCAGGATTGGATTTGTTGATGGCGGTCTTGAAGGTAGTGAAGTAGATGTCCATAATAGCATCGACTTTGATCATCTGGTCCTTCATGGGCAAGGTATTGACATTGGGGATGGGTGGCATGTACAGGTTTTGGTAGGCGTTGTGCCCAGAAGGGAATGAAGTAGCTTTCTGAGGAGAGACATT
>NC_090732.1:26030109-26047609 GCF_036898095.1 Palaemon carinicauda | reverse complement strand
ATATTGTATTCCTATAATCAATATGGTGTCCTCAATAACTATTATTTGCAAGAAAAGACCAAACTTCCCTCAGCGTATTTAATGGGATTGACTCACGATCTCTGCTTATAATTTTGGAAATTCAGACAATTGCAATTTTAGTTAGAATAATGCACATATTTCTTATTTCAAATATTTTTTTTCTATAGTTCCACAATCACATCTAGTCCAGTACACAACCATTCCCTGACCTGGGTATCTATTTATCTACTTTTCTTTAAGAATTCTAGTGAAAGATGTTTATTTCAATATTTCATTTGGAGAATCAGTAAAATTTTCTATAATATTCTGAGGAAAAATTATGAGTTTTCGCTGTGCATGTCTAAGTTATGTTCATCGTATGTCTGTGTCTTTTCCTTTATATATTTACAGTTTCTATGTTATCTTTATCCTGAAAGATGTATGACGTGCCAGAGACGATACCTAAATATGCCAGAAACGTGGAATTTGCCCAGTAAAATATGCGGAAGAGAATGTATTATGCTAGCTACGTCTAGCTCAAGCGTGCATACTTGGTATATGAAGGAATATATTTCTGGATTTAATCCTGGAAAGGAGCTCGTTACAGATCAGAAAATAGCCCTTAAATATGATGATTATATCCTTGAGACCTCTAGTGGTGAGGATTATTAGCACTAAAACCCCATACTTATACATAGTAAAGTCTATCCAATCAATCTGTACAAAAAAAATTCAAGTTTCATTTCTCACAACATGAAATATCGCTACTACCTTTTTTTAATATTAACCAATTTTGGCCCTTAAACCTGAAAAAATAGATCATTTTATAACCTTGCATCTGTACATTCACTTTTCTAGAAAACAAGAAACTTCCACATGAAATATAGTCACTTTTGAAAATGGCTTCTATACATAAGTAAAATGATACTCATATGCAACAAAGTGCTCAGAAAATTTCCAATGCAAAGCATTTAGTATAGAAAATTATCTTTCAAATGGTTCTTAAATAAAAAAAAAATTCAGTTGAGGTAAAAAATAGTAGTAGGAGTGAAAGCCGCCATATATACCTGTGGTTATTGAAAGCACGATACCGTATTATGAACGGTGGATGGCAAAGAAGTCGATACATGCGAAAACTCCCTTATGAGAAGCAGGCTTCTCAGTCCTAATATACACCACTATTCCCCTTTTCCTAAGAATGGCCTCTGGATTAAAAATTTTTGGTTTCTTAAAACCCGGAATAAGCAACACAGATTAGTGTCGCTTTTAAGAAACAATTTTCTGAACATAATAGAATACCCTACTTTCTTGAGATAACTGTTAGGTCTGTAATATTGCCATAAAAATCCCGAATATTACTATACACCAGATAACACTGGAGCATTCTAGAAAGCAGACAAAGAATCAAATACCATAGAAAGATCTCATAATAATTTAAAATAACCTTAACAATGATAAAAATACATTATGTGCAGTACTATATACGGAGAATATAAAAATGCAATCCTTAGACTAAAAGTCAAAATTTCTGATAAGATTGGTCAACTTGGCGGAGCCGACACACCACGTAAGGCTTAGAATTCTCCAGGATATGCACTTCGAACCAGTAATGAAGGTTTTGAGAATAAATACTTTAGAAGAAAATAAATAAACATATTGGGTAAAGGCAAACTCTTGATAAACACCATGACATCCTCAGCCCTAATGAATTGATTATTATTAATGGTATTCTGGTCTATTCAACTGCAAATATAGTATATTTTTATTGTTTGATATAAATAGCAATCTACATTCGAGATCTTATACTTCCAAGATTTACTTCTAACTTTTTATGCATTTCATTGAAATATTTGTTGTTACTTTTAAATCAAGTCATCGAAGTGATCCTATCACCCAGCTTCCACAGATGCGCAGGATGTTATAATGAAAAAAAAAAATCCGTTTCACTTCTCTCCTTGCCAAGATCAAACCCTTCGATATATTTTCCCCCATTCAGTTTCTTCTTCCGTTATGAGAGAATGAAATTGCATGATCTTAAGAAACGACGTACACGAAAACATGTAGTGAGATCTGCTTGAAGAGTTACTTATGAAACAGTTTTCATTATTCATTATAGCTTGTATATTACATCATACTTGCTAGACGCAAATTGGAATGTATATTACCTATACACCTACTTATTGATGAGAGAGAGAGAGAGAGAGAGAGAGAGAGAGAGAGAGAGAGAGAGAGAGAGAGAGAGAGAGTGAGAGAGAGAACAAAATTCAGTAGTAGTTATGAAATGTTTTAGCAACACTTTATCAATAAAGCAATGAAGAGAAATTAATTGACACAGGAAATGTACAAGAAAGTATACTTTTTTAAACAACCATTTCCAAATTCTGATCTCTAATATAAATTCTTCATGTGCCTAAATGGAAATTACTAATGGGAAAAATATTCTGAATAGGGAATGATTTCACTTGCTAGTTTGTAAAATTCTTGGCATTGTCCCTAACTACTCGTATTCTCTTCTTACTTGAAAGAAGAAGAAAATTCAAATGGAGTTTAGTGAAATTGTCTTAAATGGAGGTGACCGGAATGAACATGTCTTTATACATTAACTTTATCAAAGTAAATCTATTTAAAAAAATCTCAATAGATTAAATATACACACACACAAATATATATATATATATATATATATATATATATATATATATATATATACATACATATTTCTATCTATCTATCTATCTATCTATCTATCTATATAAATATATATATATATATATATATATATATATATATATATATATATATATATATATATATATATGACCTTTCCGCACTTTATTCATCCATATAATTTCGATCATGAGCTATTCAGGATAATATGGTGAAAAAAAATACATATAGATACATAGGAAAATTCAAATATATAAACATTAGAGACATCTAGATACCGAATTTTCCTTGTATGTAGAATAATTGAAATAAACCCACAAATTATGGAAAAGGAAATCTATTCTTAGCTTTTGAAGGGACCATCTCCCTTCCTCTTCAGAAAAAGAAAATAGTTTTCTGTAGCTGTGGGAGATGGTCCCTTCGAAAGCTAAGAATAGATTTCCTTTTTCAAGAATTGTAGGTTTATTTTATTTCTGAAATTTAGAATTACAGTGCCAGATGATATATTACATACGTAGTCGAATAGAATCAACATGAGAAAAAGAAATATTTAGTACTTGATCTTTCGATGTTGTTTCAGGGGGAAAATAAAAAAAGTTAAATTCAGATTATATTCAAGACCTGCTGCGGATGACCTAACGGTAAATTGAAATGAATATTGGAAGTAGTAAATCAAAACGTATTTGGACGTATCCTTATTCTTAGAATATCCATAAATCTAGACGGGCCCATTGATCTCCGTGACTAAACTATAGACAGAGTGTTCTATAGTCCCGTGTCTTTTTCCTTGAAGAAAAAAAGCCAGCTCAATCACTTGAGGTCCATATATAAGGGCTGTGTTACACGCTAGACTCAAAATGTTTCGTTCTTATTTTTCAAACAAAGTACAGTGAAAAAAAAAAATATAATTTTTTCTATTTTGCAGGTTAGCTAAGTCTGTTCTAATAGTATAGATTTACATAACGGTAAAAGATGTATAATTCTTGCTTCAATAATATATATAAAAGGTTATTGATATACTGTATATACATATATATATATATATATATATATATATATATATATATATATATATATATATATATATATATATATATATATATATATATAAATGCATATATATATATATATATATATATATATATATATATATATATATATATATATATATATATATATATCTATCTATAAAAGCGAGTTTGTGCGCTCACTTTCGTGTATGTAAAAGAATTCCATTCAATCGTACCAGAATAATTTGAGAGAATGAATATAAACCGGTAACTGGTACCATTATATTTTCACGGTTCTATAAATTGGAAAATAACTTTACAGAGAATATTTGCAATATTAGGCTAATCAACAGATCTTCATATCTACATATAAATAAAACTTACATTTGCTGTATCTAAGACGAGCTAAAGCTTCCAGCTCTCCTTTTCTTATATTTCTCACCAATATTGCTTACACATGGCCAGACCATCTAAAAGCACTGGTGGGTAAGTTTTTAACACCTCTTCTCCGCCTTTCCACGTTATGAATACTTTAAAACTATTTGATATGTCACACGTACAACATAGAATTTTCATGGCAATGCCTTCAATATTTTCCAATCTTATTCATATTCCCTACCCAGACCTTATTTCTATAAAGGAGGAGGGAATTAACACCCCATTAGTACATTTTTATATTGGTTTCCATAGATAGTCTTAGATTTTTATGAATTCTAGTCCCTTCTGTTTTACCTTTCTTGCTTCAAGTTTTCTGTGACGAACTTCGAACCTCAACTTTACGTTATCAGCTGCAACTAAGAAAACATCACTAGAAATTCCGTTAAAAATATTTTCTCCCCTGCATATCAACAAGACTGCTTTTTATTGGGAGTTTCCTTCAACTATATGACTTTACACCAACCAACTTTTCAAATCTATGATATCGTCTTACTGATGCTTAAAATGAATTTAACTCGTTCCAAAAGTTTTGCTTTATTGTTTCCAATCAGCACTATCGCCTGCAATATTGAACACTGAGTTTCAAGAATAATATCTTTACCTCAAAATCAATCTTTTATATGTTTTCCTGACTTCTCAAATTCATTTATCGTTTTTTCAAAGAGTCATAGGACCGTAAAAAATAAAAAATACTAAAAAAGATTAGAAAAAAAAATATTATCTACACCAAAACACCAAGACCCCACCTAAGCCTTCTCAGATATACTTTCTTTATATAAGATTTTTTAACCCTTAAGTCAGAATCAAACTAATTAAAAGAACATATAGGACTGCAATAGAATAACATAGTTAAGCATTCATATGGTGATTTAGTTCCACAAATAAAAGCAGTTAAATCTGTTCCTATACCAATCAGTATTTTATACCACGTTTTCATAATGAAATGGTAATATATTGGCCTTATATTTTCAATGATACATGAAATTATATCATAACCCTTATGATTTTATCAGTTTGGTAAATCGTATATCCAGAAGATCATAATAATTTAGTAATCATTATGGAAGTAAATAATGCATACTACCGAAAACTGCCATTATCCATGGTCCACGGCAGAAACAATCTTAAATCTTAGAAGGCGTTTGGTATATACCCAATGAAATCAAAGCAAGTTTTATTGAAAAAAATCCATTTTATGTTAAGGAAATATTCGTATTTGCTGGTGCTACACATAAGAAAAGTCTATAAGAGATCATTTTATAACTAAGAAGTTTTGTTTCGAAGATGGAACATCGGTTTCAGAGTCTAGTGTATAGGAAATATTAAGTAAGACTCGTATGGAATACCACGTAGATGATAAGTTATTGAAATTCATATAAACTTATAAAAAAAATCGAGCTTTTTCCTGTAAAAGGTTTAGTGCAGCTGAATTACAATATCTGTGCTAAGTCTATTGAATATTTAAGAGAGTTGGGGCTGTTAGGAAGCAGGGACTGGAAAGATAATGTAGAATTTATCTATACGATAACAGACTGGCTCCATCTCATGAATTCAGCATACATGATTGGAAATGTGAAATCTAGGAATGTTTTTGGAACTGTCTTGGTAAACCAGAAAACTTTTCTATGTGAATTTATTAATATAATGACAAAGACGAGAATATACTGCACAATATCAAAGATATATTATGATTTCCAAAATAGCGTGATCTTATAATGTCACTCACTAGTGGGTCTAATCAAGATGTTACTCAGAAATTATAACATAGAATGTATATTAACGTGAAAATGGAATCAGGAAACACTATAAATATTTTTGGGTGGTGTAGACATATGCGAAGACTGCATAAACACCCGGCTGCTGATAACTATAAACATAGAATTAGAAAACTGCTTCTTGATAAGAACGTTGCTCTAACGAGCGATAAAACAAGCAATCGCAAATAGAAAGCATGCAAATAACAATTGCTTATCAGTTGATTTGCTGTCGATGCATGCATCAAGAAAAGTATGAGTGTGTACTTTTATCAGAAACTTGAATAATCACCAACACTTAAAAACATAGACTTGGATCTAGAATTTCAGAACGACAAAACAGAAAACACTCCAGTGGACATGAGCAGTTAGTCATCTGATCCAAATAATTTGAAGGTAATATCTGACGTAACTAGGGAAGTATCTTTGTTATACAGTGTATAGATAGGTACACATTTTTAGAAAAAATCTAGCAGTGTAGTGTCCTCATTTAGGTCATAAAGTGATAGAAACTCAAAGTGATCGAAGTTTCTGGATCAATGAGATTTACATGACACAACTCTAAATGCTGTCTGAATTTTGTTTTCATCACAATTATGATTTGTGAGTATGTTTTCAAACCAATTCGTAGAGAAAGTCTTAAAGAGAGGAAATATTGCATGAAAATGCTTGCTTGTGAAAGCAAATAAACTGCTGTTAATAATCCTAGTAAAGTGTTTTTTTTTTCTTTTTTTTTCTTTTTTTTCTACTTCGTCTTTTTTAGGATAATACTTCAACATGAAAAACGAATAAATCATGAGATAGTGAAAATCAATAAGACTAAAATTTTTTCGTAACGGGATTTTTAAATGTTTCTATGGGCTTCTTTTTTATTTTCTTTAGAGGAATTTTATGTTTAACTACCCTTTTATTATGAAAAAATAGGTAACATAACTGAAAACAGACATCGGACATGGGAGCCTACATGGCAGCACTCGATTTATCGCATGACCTCATGTGCAAACCTCCCATATTTTGGGAAACAAGTCTGCGGACCTAATAAGCCTAGACCATGGCCCCCATCACCCTCTTAAATAATGTATGCCTACCTGTCTCTGCCTTTGCCTACCTGTCGGCCTCAACTTCCAACTGCTTGGTTGTCTCTGCTAGTTTGTCTGCCGGTCTGCCGGTCCGTCTCCTGTTTATGTCTCAGCCTCTCTCTCTCTCTCTCTCTCTCTCTCTCTCTCTCTCTCTCTCTCTCTCTCTCTCTCTCTCTCTCTCTCTCATCAGTGATGCCAACCACCAATCATTTCCGGGCATCATGCACGAATGGTGTGGAGTTTTTCTTTTACTGCCATGAAGTGTGGTAATTTAGTTAAAGTAACTTTTTTCTTATTAGTTTTATTTTAAGAAGCTAATTTGAAAACATCATAGAAAGGTAGGCACGGGGTAAAACTTCAAAGTGATTTTATATAATTTACTGTATTCTTTCTTTAAATGTGAATACTGTTTATTGTATATTATATATCTAGTTTATTTTATTAATTTTTTGAAAGATTGGAATTTATCAGTAAAGTAAAAAAAGAAATTGATCGGCACCCAATTGAGAAAATATATTTTTGGTGTGACCGTACTGTATATGCAAGTAAAATTTCAGGTTTATTTAAACCCTTTTTCAATTTTGTTCTTTTTTATTTCAAATCTACTAAGATTTATTGTATCAGCATATGTAAACTTATATAAATAGAATAACACTAACTCATAAACATTTGTAATTATAACTGTAACATAAAACGGATTCGATTCAATACCATCCTAATTGAAAATTTGGAAAGGAATGAAGAGTAAGATGCCTACAAAGGAATACATAATAATATTGGAAAATCATAATTATATATGTATTACGCAGGAATTTTTTTTTTTTTAAGATATTTGTAATACTTAACAGGGATCTTACTGGTATCAATCATATTATTTAATACAATATTATGTTATATATACACACACATATATATATATATATATATATATATATATATATATATATATATATATATATATATATATATATATATATATATATATATATATGTATATCTTCTTCTTCCCAGCTTTATCCCTATTCGGGGTCGCCGTTTCTAATGAGTCTCTTCCATCTCCCTCTGTCCTGTGTCATTTCCTTCCATACTCCCTTCTCCCTCATATCATCTCTAATGCAATCTCTCCACCTGGTCTTAGGTCTTCCTCTCCTTCGTGTTCCATCCACCTCCACGTCCATTACTTCTCTTGCCATGTGTTGCCCTTCTCTTCTCATCAGGTGGCCATACCATCTTAACCTTGCCTCTTGCACTTTCTTTGATGCCTCAGTGACTTTTACTGTACCCCTAATATGTTCATTTCTAACCCTGTCCTTTTTGGTTACTCCACTCATCCACCTAAGCATCCTCATCTCGGTTACGTTCAACTTTCTACCCTCTGTTTTCTTTAGGGGTGCTGCTTCCAATCCATATGTCATTGCTGGTCTGACCACTGCCTTGTGCACTCTGCCCTTCAATCTTATAGGGACTTTCCTATCACATATGATACCAGACACCTTCCTCCAGTTGTTCCAACCACACTGAATCCGGTTGTTAATTTCTTCTTCCATGTTCCCCCCATTGTCGATCACTGAACCAAGGTACTTGAATTTATGAACCCTTTTGATGTTTCTTCCGCCTAATTTGATCGTTGTTTGCTGGTCGCCATCCATCTCGGTTGTCATATACTCTGTCTTCTTCCTGCTTATTCTTAAACCTCTACTCTCCAAGGCATATCTCCATCTTTCTAGTTTCCCCTCCAGTTCTTCCCTGTTCTCGGCTACCAAGACTATATCATCTGCATAGAGCAGACACCATGGTGGCTCCTCCCTGACATCCTCTGTTAACACATCCAAGACGATGTTAAACAGGAGTGGGCTTAGAGCAGATCCCTGATGTAGCCCGACTCCAACTTGGAAATTTTCTGTTCTTCCAACTGTAGATCTGACGCTGGTCTTTACATTTCTATACATCTCCCTGATCATTCTGACATACTTCTCCATCACTCCTCTCCCCCTGAGACATCTCCATATTTCCTGTCGTGGTACTCTGTCATATGCCTTCTCTAGGTCTATAAAGGCCATATGCAAGACCTTTTGCTTCTCTCTGTACTTTTCCATAATTTGTCTTAAAGCGAAAATACCATCCACAGTACTAAGCCCCTTCATGAATCCTAGTTGCTGTCTACCGATGGAAACTTGCTGCCGTAATCTTTCATCCATAATTCTTTCAAATACCTTCAGTGTATGTGACATAAGTTTTATTCCTCGATAATTTTCACAACACTGTATGTCCCCTTTCTCTTTGAATATTGGGATTAATATAATTTCCCTCCATTTTTCGGGTATTGTCTCACTTTCCATAATCTTTTTCATTAACTGCCACAATATGTCAATTCCTTCCTCATCAAGAGCCTTCCAGGCTTCTGCAGGTATGCCATCTGGTCCCACAGCTTTACCATTTGTCATCTTTCCCAGTGCCCCTCTAACCTCAGCTTTTGTTATTTCTGTGACTGGTCCACAATTTGTGTGTCCGTCTCCTCTTAGAAATCTTTCATTTTCTTCATTCAGTAAGGCCTCAAAATATTCTTCCCATCTCTTTATTATGTCTCTCTCATTTCTCAGTATATTTCCATCCTTATCCTTAATCTGTCTTATGTGTGTTATATACTTGGTATTCTTATTTCTCATGTGTGCTAGTTTAAAGATCTTTCCTTGCCCTTCCTTGGTATCTAGCTCTTTGTAAAGCTGATCATATGCTCTATCCTTAGCAATTGCTACAATTTTCTTTGCTAATTTATTTGCTTCCTTATAGGCCATCCAGTCCTCTTCCATTTCGGTCCCCTCCCACCTTTTATTCGCTTCTCTCTTTTGCTTTGTTGCATCCTTCACTTCTTCACTGAACCACCACGTTTCCTTATTTTCGAACATCTTACCACTACTCTCACCCAGTATTTCTCTAGCAACCCGCAGTATTATCTCCATCGTTCTATTCCACCATTCATCAACATCCTCAATTTCATGAGTTAGTTCCTCTAATACTTTTTCTTTAAACTGCCTACAAAGTTCAATATCTTTCAGCTTAAACCATTTAATCCTTTTTGGCCCCTGCATTTTTTTCTTCCTTATTTGTTCAACTTCCATAACCAAGTCCATCACTACCAAACGATGTTGCACACTCACATGGTCTCCTGGTATGACCTTACAATCTTTTACCTCGCGCAAATCTTTCCTCTTATACATCAAGTAATCTATCTGGCTGGACCTTCCGCCGCTTTTGTATATATATATATATATATATATATATATATATATATATATATATATATGTGTGTGTGTGTGTGTATTTATATATATATATATATATATATATATATATATATATATAATTTATATATATATGTATTTATATTTATATTTATATACATATATATATATATATATATATATATATATATATATATATATATATATGTATATATATATATATAATCTATATAATTAAATTTATATATATATATATATTATTTATATATATATGTATATATATGTATATATATAAATACATATATGAAATATATATATACATATATATATATATATATATATATATATATGTATGTATATATATGTATATATATATATATATACATACATATATATATATATATATATATATATATATATATATATATATATATATATATATATATATATGCGTAAAAATCACAGGAAAATCTGATGCTCAGATGCAGAAGAACCACAGGGAAAATGAAAATACGAAATATACGATTAAGTCCTGACTAGTTTCGTGATACTTCCTCTGAAGAGGTATCACGAAACTAGTCAGGACTTAAACGTATATTTCGTATTTTCATTTTCCCTGTGGTTCCTCTGCATATATATATATATATATATATATATATATATATATATATATATATATATATATATACATATATATGTATATTTATATATACATATATATTCATATATATATATATATAAATATGCATATATATATATATATATATATATATATATATATATATTCATATATATATATATATATATATATATATATATATATATATATATGTAAATATATACGTATTTATATATATATATATATATATATATATATATATATATATATATATATAAATATATATATATACATACATACATAGATATATAGCTATATGTGAAAAATTTTAGCACATTTAAACGTGATTTTCATATTCAAATATGCCATATGTTTTTGATACATTAATGTCTGGATTCTCTTAACAACCTCAGGATCAGAGCCCCAGGCGAAATCACACAAAGACAAGAGCTTGTAACCGGCCGGGAATCGAACGTTGGTTTGATACTTGAATGTCTGGATTCTTTTAACAACCTCGGGATCAGAGCCCCAGGCGAAATCACACAAAGATAAGAGCTTGTGACCGGCCGGGAATCGAACGCTGGTAAGGCAAACTTGTAGAGACAGCAGTGACTACCACTTAGCCAAGTAATAGTCACTGTCTCTTCAAGTTTGCCAGACCAGCGTTCGATTCCCGGCCTGTCATAACCTCTTGTCTTTGTGTGATTTCGCCTGGGGCTCTGATCCCGAGACTGTTAAGAGAATCCAGACATTAATGTATCAAAAACATATGGCTGAATAGATATATGTGTGTATGTGTGTTATATGATTGTGCATATGAAAAGTAGATAACTGCCCTGTAAGTTCTAAAACTAAATCTTGCTAACATAGATTATTTTCCATAGGTTTTATCTGTTAGCAACAATATTTATATCAGTTTCATGGTCGATTTACCATACTAATTACCATAGTTGCATCTAGTATATTCTTAGCACCAAGAGATATTTATAGGCGACTGTTAACATAGAAAACGAGCCCTCACACTCAACATTTCTTACTGATATTGCAACTACTGAAATTCGGTCATGCAATACAGAGATTGAATATGCATTCGGAGTTAATTCCATGAAATAACAACTCCTGGATTTATTTCTTCTTTCTCATAGGTTTCTTTGTATTCTTCAGACTTTTTTTTTCTTTTTATGGAAAAAACTAAGCTAAAATCCCTTTTCGTATTTCAAAAGTTATTCTTCTTATGAAGATATTCTTGGATAAAATACGTAATGAAATTATTTCGAAATTATTCAAAGATTTCGAAAAATTATTGAGTCAATTGTGGTGTTTATTACCCCATATCTAAGTTCATCTTTGATAATTTGTTTAGCAATGATATCTCTTCTTTACTAATGGAATAAATTTCTATGAATTGTTTCTTTATGGTAATGGTAATAAAAAAAAATTATATGAATTTAACTGTCAAAAAGGAACGTTTCCTCTAATCAAATACTTTACTAAAGATTGTAACTCATTCCATCTCTCTCTCTCTCTCTCTCTCTCTCTCTCTCTCTCTCTCTCTCTCTCTCTCTCTCTCTCTCTCTCTCTCTCTCGGTAAAATCATTTCGTTTCGCTCCCTAAATGTATGACGTATTAGTAGTGACGTATAAGGGGCTATGACTACGTGAAAATTATTTCATTTTATACTCCACCCATTAGCAGAAAAGACTTCATTTGTTCAATTATATTCTGATGAACCAAACCTAAATTATGCTTATGTATTTTTTTCCAAGCTGTGAACTGATATTGAAGATTTATTGGTGTCCAAGAAATGCGAGGTAATAAAGTGATCTTAAAGTTTCGGAATTATTATTCATATGAAAGTTTTCTGAATATATATGAATAAATAATAATTTGTTCCCCCAATATTCTGAAATTGAATTTACATGATATTCTGGAAGTGAAAGTAGCTAAATTCCGGAGTGTCTTTACATTTGTCTAAATAAAGTACGCTTCATTATTGTGATATGCAAATCAATGTATTGAGTGATGTATTAATCTCGTAAAAAAAAAAAAAAAAAAAAAAAAAGAAAAGTCATGGATTAGCTGATAATACTACCACTCTCGGTAGGCGTAAAGGGCTGTTAAGCGATATACAGATGACTGAAAGGGAAATTAGGAAAAACCCTTTCATCAGCATTTTCACAGGGAGACATAATGTATCTTCCATTCACATTGAGCAAAAAAGGGTATTGCTCAAATGTAGCAGTGGGAACCATTTTACTGTAATTTTTTTCTTGGGAAACCGTGAATATTTTTTCATCTTAAGAAGAATTTTCCAATAATGTCGAAACCACAAGGGAACAAACAGTACAGAGAAAAAAAATGCAAAAATAACTAACTGAAGATACACCAGATGGCAATAAAGTTCAAGATATAGATAGGAAATGGAAACAACGAGCAAAATGAGATTAAGGATAGCAAAAAAAAAAAAAAAATATATATATATAATAATCTGTAGGAAATGATTCAAATAAGGACGAGGAGTTGATATACTTTATACCTATGAGGGGGTAAATACTGTAGTGGACCGAGTTGCGATGTGTCCGAAACTATACTTGCTGTCTGTACTGCTATTACGACGATTGCCGAAGTTCATCAAGACGACAGGAAGCTAGACCTTGGCTTGGGACCAGAAATTGGTCAAGGAGAAGGAGGAGGACGACAAACTGATGCAGAATATACTGAAGATGGATCAATGGAGACAAATGGAAATTTGGAAAGTGCATATGAAAATGGTACAAAGAAAAATCATATAAAAACATGGCGTTAAGATGAGAATCTCATTAAAGAAAACAAGAACATAACCTTTTTCAGAATCTTACAAGGAAAACAGAAAAAAGTAGGACCCGAAAAGCAAAAAATCAGAACTTTTCATCATGCTACGCTTCCAAACTCTCAATTTGTTTTTTTTAAATGTGAATGGATTAAGTGCTGTAGGTAAACAAATGACGCTGTTCTCCTTGTGTTGATATTGGGATATAGATGTTTGGTTATTGCAAGAACATAATGTGAAAGATGTAAAAGCTTTGAGTTTTTCACAGCGGTTTGTGTAAACTAATTTAAATCTTTGTCTGTTATTCGAAAGTTAATGGATACGGGGTTCATATGTGACAAGCTAAAATATTTTGTCTAAATCATGAAATTCAATATGTGAATATGTATGCTCCCTCAGATGCAGTTAAGAAAAAATGAAGAGAATTATACTTATTTCTTAAATCTTATATAATTTTCGTTAAAATCTCGAAAGTGAAGTTTTAGGTAGGGATTTTAATTGTGTTACTACCGCTTAGCATTAAAAACATTGAAGACCTTCGCAAAAAATAAAATTAGATTAAGAGATATAACATACACTTGTAAAAGTATTCCATAGTATGCTTAAGAAAATGCTATGGTTCTAGGATACACCGTCTCGACACTAAACACTCCATAATATGATAATTACTGATCTGTGATTGTGGCCTTGTTTTGATCATTGTATTGTCTTAGCCAAGTTCTTAATAAGAGATATGTGAAGAGGAAATAGAATTTATTAACTGAATATGTCTTTACCAGAGACAGAAAGAATTAAGGATTTGTTTTATAAACATGAAAGAAGTTGCAACTATGTCCTCAAATGAAAAAAATGGCTTAATGAATATATTACAATATCGATTGAAATATCCGTATAGATATATATGGTGGGATTTATAAATCGGATGAAATTAATGCCTTAAAGAGTAAAATTAATTGTCTTCAAGATATATTTTGCGAATGACTGGAAGCAAGGGCCAAATTTTAACAAGCGGAAGGAGAAAAATTGTCCTCATACTTAAGGAAGAGCGAAACAGCACAAAGGCAATTTCTTGGTAAAGAAGATAAAAGACAAAAGTGAAAATATGCTCCAGATACAAATGCCATTCTCCTGTTTCTTAAAGAGCATGAAAAAATTAATGTATGAATTTGTTGAGGAAAAGCATGAAATCCTATTTGCCTGAGAAATGCAAAAGAAAACTAGATGAAAAGGACAAATTTCGGCCATTTACTTCAACAATTCCTATGAAAAAACTTGTGAAAGAAATTAATCAGGCTAGGAGAAAAACTTCAGTTAGATGGTTATGTGAAAGGTATTTAACATTTTACTAGAAACCCTTAATAATCAACTCATTGATATTGTCTATGATGTAGTATGTATTGCATACACTTCTATTAAAAGTGAATGCAGTTATTTTCGAATACATAAGCTGTGGTATGCATCGAGCAACAAAACTTAGTACCCCACATTTGTTAAAGTTAAAAGAAGGTTTCGGGATAATAAGTGTAAATATTGCCTCAGAGATATGTATATGAATACTTTAACTCTTTTATATGATATCTGTACAGTAATCGTTTCAATGAGAGATTTCAAAAGGGCCTTAGATATTCTTCATTTATTTCAAATAACCAATAATGATACATCCCTTGCATATTGTTATGCTGTATACAATTAAAACTTATGAATGTGTAATATACTTGTTTTAACCCTCCCCCTCCCCCCCCCTCTCTCTCTCTCTCTCTCTCTCTCTCTCTCTCTCTCTCTCTCTCTCTCTCTCTCTCTCTCCTCTCTCTCTCTCACCAGCTGTGGTAAGACGGAAAAAACTTGCAAAAATTAAACAGGGGAGAAGTATTCAAATGAAAATGTATCTTTTCTGTCTGGGTTGGCAACCAGAGAATCCTCAATAAAGAGAGAATTATATCGGAAATAAATGTTTAGGTTTATTATGCTCCATAATTTATTCTTTGAATATAATTTACTTAAAAGCCAATTAGAGGAGATAAGTTTTAGGACCACAAAAGAATATTACGGTAATTAGCTTCCACAGGAGAAAGTTTTTCATATTTTTTTTCCATACTAATTAGTACCAAATACCACGTTGATATCAGGAAATACTGGTAAAATAACACTTGAATGTCAATAATGTAGGAATATTATACTTGATTCCCTTTCCCTAATAGTTGAATATAGAGTAACACATCAAAATTCTCTTAATTCCCTCTATGAAAAACTTACTTACACCGATATACTATAGCTGTTACACGAGGCATTAGAATGCATTTGTACATTTATCTTTAATGCTTTGTTCAAGAATGATAGATATAATAAGGGTATGTTTCATTTCAACAACTGACTGGGATATAACACGAGAGAATACATTATTTACACAGAATGGCCACCGAACTTTCAGGGCTACCAATTAATAAAACGTCACAAGGTGCTTAACTACGGTAAGTATGATAAATCGAGTACCTTCATCAACCTCAAGCTTATGGAATTATCATATATATAATTTCTAAATTGTGTGCTATATGACTAAAGTGGCTTACTTGCTAGTTTAAGAATATTTAATTTACATTTTGTAGTTAGTTTGGTTATTCAGGCAGGCTATGATGGACGAGATCATTATCGGTGTTAGGGAAAATAAAAGTGAAGGTTATTAGTAGATTATTTATTATTTGCTATAAAAATTTCAGTTGGTGCCAACTTGAGTAATTCTATAAAAACGTTGATGAAATAAGAACGTCTGGTTAGGATACATTATAACAAATAAAATAGTATTGCAAGTATCGAAGTTTAAATACAGTGTTATTGACACAGACACGAATACTTATATCGTCTACCTTCGCTCCTTCCACAAACTATCGGAATGTAATTGACAAAGGAAACTGGTTTTAAAAGACGCCAATAGATACGGCTGATTTCTTGCTCTTAATAAAAATAATATGCCAAGAAGTTTAATATATCCCGGTATCAATATCCTGCAAGAATATCTGTATTCAATTAATTCCAAAGTAGCTATTAAAAGCTCCTCCGCAAATTTTGGTGGCGGGGGGTGGGGGTGGGAGGAGGGGGGATAGAAAATAGTTTATGGAGGACTGATTATACAATTGAAAAAAGACGATAGGTGACAGACACCACCCTTGCTACATCTCATCACAATCAACAACATTGTCTGTCCGGTATCCCATGTTAACCACTGGAAATTTACTTCTCCTATACGGGCTGCCTGAAGAAACAGAACCTCAATTACACTGAAGAGTATAGCAATCAGGACCCATACTGTAATGCCCTGGTAGCGATATACCAAACACATACCATATTAATTTAGGAAATATGATTTTAGACAGCAAAAGGCAATAAAGAATATGACTGGATAATCACATTTACTCTCTTGTTGAACAATGGCAATTTTCTTCATTATCAGGTAATTTGGTGATACTTAGGGCAATAGTCAATACAGTTGTAGTTCCCGATAACATTTTATGAGTAAAGATTGAAGTATTGTTCCAGAGTTTCCCATATATGACAGGAACATAAGTTTGATATTGCTTTTTCATTAACCGCGAGATATACGTATAGAAGTAAGACTATACTGACTTTAGAGAATAAAATATTTTTTTATTGAAAAAAGCAATGTAAATAACGAAATATAGACGTTCTCGTAGCCAAAAATGCAATTATCTGGATTTCCAATATTCCAAGCCATAGGTCGTCTGTCGCAAGCCTTAACGAAAATCTATTCCAAGCTTTTCTAGGTCCATAAGTCCCATAAACAACTCACCACTATTCAAAGTAGAAAAGATATCTTTCTCGATCCATCATTTTTCTACTTCTAACTCCCTCCATCAAAATGATACTATA
>NC_090732.1:26017609-26025109 GCF_036898095.1 Palaemon carinicauda | reverse complement strand
AAAATACTAATCAGTGTTTTAATATTTTGATAAATTCAATCTTAAGTAGACATGAAAGTCCTCATTTCAAATGCGAGATAGAAGTCACCTAGACAAATATTGATTTTAACAATGCCATTTTTTTTTAATATATTATAAGCAACCTTTCACTGCATCAACAAAAAAAAAATATATATGCACCATTTCCAAGAATAAAACTAATATTGTGCGCACAGAAGCGTAAAAATTTCTGAATATTATAATGATGTCCTATGAATGTTTTGACATAAGTGAGAATTAACAGTTAGTACGATGAGACAACACCTGAAAATCTAAACTCTTTTTCAGAAATTTCATCATCATCAATAGCTAATTCTCATGATTGTTATCACTTGGAACTATTAGAAAGTTATGACTACGAAGCAAGATGTATTTAAATTGTGTTTCTTTTGTATTAGACAGTTAGCAGAGCTTTTTTCCTGCCACCAGGAAGCACAAATTCGTACCTTGGTAATTTCTGTAATTAGCACATAAATTCAATTGTAAAAATACAATTGAATTTTAGGAAAAATATAAATGATGAGAAATTTGGTTTACCTGTTTTCAAATCATTTTCAAATTCATTGAAACTAAACTCACAACAATTAATGAAAAATTATTGGCTCGTAAATATTAAAAGAAAGATGAGTGTGGATTTCTATGTTCTTTCTTTTTCACAAATTCAGCACAACTTTAGCCTGAGGTTATGGAAGAGAGTGGCAGGCCTGCTGGCTGGTGTGTGTTTGATCTCTGCAGTTGGGCCATCATTGTTGGTTTTGTTTACTCTAATACAAGTTTTTATGGCAGTTAAAATATTAGATTAAAGTATGAATTTGTACAATCATTTCTTATTAACAATATCTCTAACAACACCGACGGAGAAAGGATATAGCATTAGTCTTTTTATCTTTTTACATATTCTTGGCTAAAACTATAAAAGAGTAGATAATGAGTATAATATTAATATCATTTGTTGTGATGGTATTTTCTGAAATATACTGCCAGGCACACTACTAGCATGAGCGTATATATTACTAATGCCACAGTGTTTGCTATAGGTGAGATCTATTTGATCAAGCACATCATTACAAACACTTTGTGTTGTGTACAGGACACTACAGAACTATTCATTTGGGATCCACGTAGGAAGAATGGTTTAGGGGAAATCTTCGATATTATTTATCAGGCGATCGCATTTGAATAATTTCCATGAATATAAATGCCGCAGCAAGCAAGAATCAATGTAGCCTTTAATAGAAGCAGTTATCTCATGCATGATATTATAGGATGAGGAAAGGAGGAGACAGAGGAGAGAGAAAGAGAGAGAGAAAGTGGGGGAAGATGCTCAAGGAGGGACACTTAACTCCTTTTACAGACCTTCTGGAGTGATGTAATGTGGTTCATGTGATGCTGAGCAAAATGCAAGCTGTCCTGTTTAGTCCCAAGATTAAAGCATGATGGATGCACCGCCGGTATTGTTTTTCATCAGCATTATTTCCACACACCTGAGAGATTATCTTATCATGTAAGAAAGAATTGGAGGTTTTCCTCTTCTTTTTTTTTTCCTTTCCTTTCTGAATATATCTTATTTTGCTCCTTAATACAACACGTATTGTACCTTCTTCTTCTTCTTCTTCTTCTTCTTCTTCTTCTTCTTCTTCTTCTTCTTTTTATTATTATTATTATTATCATTATATTATTATTATTATTAGTAGTAGTAGTAGTAGTAGTAGTAGTAGTAGTAGTAGTAGTAGAAGTAGTAGTAGTAGTATCATTATCGTTGATTCTGTTATCATTAATTTGTATGTTGTAATTATTCTTATACAGGAAAGTCCAGCGGTGCACTGTTGGGAGGAGTTTTGATTCAGGGACTTGGCGGATCATTAACTTTTATTGTAATGGGAGGTATTCTCTCCTTCTACACTGTTTTGTACATCATTATCAACTCTACTGTAAACAAGTGTACTTCAATTATGAAAAGGTAACCTTCAAGTGCCAATTTCATTGCACAATAGCTGCCAATATACAAGAAGAGAGTAAACATTATGTTCCTTTTTGCATCTGTCTTCCAAATATTTCATTTCTCCTTCATCAAAGAAACTAATGAAAATATGTTCGAATATGATAAAAAAATATGTCGTTTAGTATTGTTTCCTTTATATAATTTGCGTGTGTGAACACCAATCCATATTGTTCCTACTGCTAATGAAGATATTTAGAAATTATGTATTCAACAGTGGTGAGTTAATTTTCCAAAAAAATATCTAGAAAATGATGCATAGGAATTTAAACACGATTTTTTTTTTTTTTTTTTTTTTTTTGTGAAAAGGAAGGTATTGTCTAGGTATTAGCATGGATTTAAATCTAGATGTAAATATAAAAAGTGATGTCCATTTCTGCTAACCTACGCTGCAAATATGATTGTAGATTTATAATATATATATATATATATATATATATATATATATATATATATATATATATATATATATATATATATATATATATATATATATATATTTCACATTATTAAGCTATGATATATTTTCGTCTAATGCTTTGCCTAAAGACTATTGATTAAATTCAAAAACTTCATTTCAGTTGGAATTGGCAAGAATAGGCCATGATAGTTTTTAAGATCAAATAATAGATGTAAGATAGATCTTGATAGACGAGAATAGAAATTTATACTTTTTAAGAAAACGTTGTAGGATGGTTGAACAACGGGGCTGCGTTTATTACTTTATGTTATAAAGGAAAATAGATCCATATTGAGGATGTTGTTTATTACATGGTAGGCTATTAATTATATTAATTATCTGGCTACGCATAGATATTAAATTCTTATCAAATTGGTAGTCTGGATCATATTAAAGCTGCGTGTGATAAAATAAAGATCACATGCTCTCTCACTTGAAATATTGAAAGCATAAACCTTTGTCATAATTTGCATTCTTCACTTTATTTAGTATTAATTACTTATTATCATATAAATAAGGTCTGGTATAATGATTCTGGGTTTATTTTAATTCTCATGTATCTTATTCCCTTATTAGTAGGGAATATCTTGAAGCGGTGTTAAATTGATTCTTACATCTGTTAATGAGAGAGGAATTACTAATTGGCTCCATTATACCAATCCTGGAAAGGATATATTATAATCCGGTTCTGCGCAAGACTGTTGGTTACACATAATTCCCTTTGAGAGTCTATAGTTCCGTGAAATAAGTAAAAGAAAAAATCTGATGAAAAATAAATGACAAATAATTACACACACACATACACACACACACACACACACACACATATATATATATATATATATATATATATATATATATATATATATATATATATATATATATATATATATAGATATAGATATAGATATATATATATGTATATATATATATATATATATATATATATATACATATATATATATCTATATATATATATATATATGTGTGTGTGTGTGTGTGTGTGTGTGTGTGTGAGTGTGTGTGTGTGTGTGTGTGTATGTGGTGTGTTTTTGTGTGAGGTGGGGTATACATGCATGCATGTACGCTAGCTTTTTTACTTGTTTTTATTTTCATCTGTGCATTTTCACTTGCCTAAAGCTTACATATTTCTTCAATATGAATATACTCTACATAAAAGATACCATGTATGTATCCGCCGAAATATAGCCTCACTAATGCACTGCATGCTAAAAAAAAGAAAAAAAAATACTCATATGATGCTAAGTATTCGCCTTTTCCCATATAATGAAAAAAATTAAACAATTTTTTGTGTATGCTAAATTTGCAGGGTCTGTGTAACCCCGTAGTACAGAGAGCTTCATCTATCATTTACAGCTATTGATGCCGCTATCTCCCATTCATGTGTCACTCGCCCCTTGTCTTGCTGCTCCTGACAGCCCCTGAAGGATTGCTGCTCAACGTATATACGCTTAGGTAATTCATCATCGTATGACATTGATGTATAGGGGAGTAAATTGAGTTTTCGTCCGAGTTTTCCATATTGAGCAGCAGAAAGGATACTCTCACGTTTTTTCCCTTTTCTTACAAAGTTTGAGATTCATATTTTCCAAAGTGTATTTAGATTCATAATAATTTCATATGTAATTTTAATATAACTATTTAATATTAACATGATTTTTTTTTTAATGAAATGAGATTAGAAATTATTCAACTATATTTGTAACGAAAAAAAAAAACGATTTCCTTTTACATAATATTATTATTATTATTGCTTGCTAAGCTATAACCCTAGTTGGAAAAGCAAGATGCTATCAGGGCGAGGGTTCCAACAGGGAAAATTTCCTAGTGAGGAAAAGAAATAAGGACACTACTAGATAAGTAATTAACAATTCAATTAAAATATTGCATTCCAAACAACGTTTTATCATCACCAGTAAGTAGGTACTTCAATGGGTTGAAATAAAACCATAACATAGTTTTTCATCTTATTTCTTCACTATGCTTAGACATTCGAATGTTTGTAGAAAAGATATACTGATTAGTATCACTAGAGTACTTCTAAAACGAAGTTTTGAAAAGAATCAAGAATAATCATAAAATAGAAATTGATGTTAATAAAGATTTCACAGCTCCAAATGATATATATTATAAATTATGTCTACGTATAAGGTCAGTTGAAATACAGTAATATATAATAATATATGAAAGTCCACGTGTAATATAATAAAAAGAGCAAATGATATTCACTAAGTTGTTCTAGAGCACCATGAATTTTTCTTTACTAAAGTAAGGTACTACATCACTCTATGAATGACCAAAGAATAAATTTTGAAGTGAAATGTTTGTTACATTGCATGCAATTAAAGATGATAGATGCGGCCGTGAGATTTATAGGGCTAAAAGTTATCTTGGCATGACATGTTTGGTTTTATTTTGACTGAAAAGGTAAGACAGGGGATAAACACTGAATGTTTATGGTAAGAGAGAGGGTCAGTGGTACGTCGTGTTATGAAATAGTTATATATTTGTAAATGAAGCGAAGAGACAAGAACATTCGGTCTTGAATCATTATTGATTGATTTCTAGATAAAAAATAGGGGGGTTAAATGAAAAATATGAATTATTTCATCCTTGATTTATCACATCAATGGTGATATTTGTTTTTCGTTGGTTAGTGACTTTAGTCATCTGTTCTTTTATAAAGTTATCCAAATGAACGGGAGGTGTCAGAGAGATGTGTAGATATCAAGTTGATTTGAACGGAATATTTTAACTTTTTAGATGCTAAGTAATAAATATCTCGTTTGAATATAAGAAACACCTTGCCAGAGAAAAAACAACAGAGGCTATTTATATAATCAATATTTCAATAGGAAAGTTAAATTATAAATAAAACATGAAATATTTACAATAGGTTTGAATATAGTTACCACTAACGTTGAATAGTTTCTATTATCATAATAAAGCCATATTGGTTTCAAGATGGAGTGTTTCTGGCCCGTTGACAAGTACATAAAACATCTTTAGAACCTTTTCAGTCAAACAAATTCAAATGCACAACACAAAGGGCATTAGCATATGACTGTCGACTCTTAATATACCTAAAGTAAGGGTATACTGTGAACCTCACACGATAAACAAAACAGGTAAGATGGATAATTCTCATCAAAGCATGAGTAGTTCCATGTTTATTCTGTTACCATTATTCCTGTTGCTGTTATACAATGCAGAGAAAATTCTTTTAATGCCATTGGCCACGGGACATGACAATGGAATCCCTATGCGCCATTAGTAATAAGCTAAGCAATATTCTCTTAATCCAGAGTCACTAATGGAACAATGAGCAGAGTTCTCTAGTAATATCTGTCCTGGTGTCCAGCATTATTTTGAATGCATTCATGTATCGCTGCTTTTACACAGAGACACACACGCATCAAGCTTGTTGGCCGCATAAAGAAGTTATAGATACTAAAAAGAATATCAACATCATCTCAACGCAAATACCAGAGTATACGTATTTAAAGGAAAAGTCTTTATTCTTGTATCAACAAATACTTTAATAATCAAATTTGAAAAATATGCAGTACCAATAATTAGCGAGGAAACTCGTCATCGTGATGTGTTGAGAATGAAATTTAAGAAAAGAATTAAATTATTCATAAACGGGATTTTGAATTTCCTGATCATAAGAGATAACATGAAAGGATTAAATAATAAATACAATATACTGACCATGTTTCTAAGACGTAGGCTACTATTATAATGAGTTAAAATTTTCTAGAGAATGGGAGAAAAATAACTTAAAAAGTCATCATCAGATAAAATTCTTTATAGCGATGATAGATAACGTTCACTATTTAGCATCTATTATTTTCATCCAGACATGAATCGTAAATGCCATGACATCCTAAAACTTAGCCATACGGAAGTAAAGCTGATTTCAACCTAAATGTTATATGGATAATAATTACTTAAAATTTAATCTGAACTCAATTACGAGAGCACCTTATTGCCTCACATTCCATTAAGATAACCAGGTGATTTTGTTATCTTGCATTCCATTAGGAGAACCAGGAGGCGATCAGCTGCTGATTCTAACCACCAATTTCTGATATCTTTTGAGAACCACAGTTTCTTCTCTTTTGCCGCTTAAAACTAAAACAAACCAACGTAAATGATCAACAGACATAAATCCTCTAACTAGCAGCTAATCGCTCATTGCTAAGCAAATATTAACACTGACTTCATGATTTGTCAACAATTCCTACAATTTAAGCGTGTCAACAAACACCGTTTACATTAGCACTACTTAAGTACAATTTTTCGTCTTAACATTAGAGTACACAAGAAAGGATCACATGATATACTGACACAATTCTGGCGTCATTCACCAAAATATCTTTGGTGAAATCAAAAAGGAAAAATGTAAATGCATAGGAAAAGCAATTTAACTTATAATTATAGATAGACTTTTGACATAGGTATTTGCCTTGACGGAATTTTACACTGGCTTCTGACTAACATTATCAGGTATTGAGAATTTCTTCCCTCAAAAACATACATACATGTTTTGGAAATCAATGGTTTTTGTTTCTTTTTTAAATGTACTCTTATTCTTGATATATATAGTTCATATTCTTTCATTGTGTTCTTCAAATTCCCAAAGCCTTTGAATTCCTTTAAAAATCACAGTTTAGAAAATCTGATCATCGTAGATTTCATCACAATAGTGTATATTAGGTAAGTCATATAATGATAATAGTATAGCACAACCAAATTTTTTCTGAGGGTGAAAGAGCATCTAGATTCTAGTCTTCTGCTAAGCTAATCGATATTTGCTGTGAATTTATCAATTCAGTACCATAAATACATCAAAGACTTGAATTGACCAACGATTAATGAAAGCTTGATAATGATTTATCCAGAAAAAAAAAAACGAATAATTAGTCTGATTTTTCTCAATTCATAATCATTAGACTTTTGAATAATTGTTTCATTA
>NC_090732.1:26010109-26012609 GCF_036898095.1 Palaemon carinicauda | reverse complement strand
TTAAAATGGCCATGGTTTTTTTAATATGTTTACTATCATTTCTGGTCTTGTATACAAATATGTTGATTTTAGAGTCTTTTGTGCTACTCATAAAAGTCGTGAGATTCTAGTTTTAAAAATTCTGCAGATGGGGGCTGTTACATATTTCCTTAATATTACTGTTCAACATATATATATATATATATATATATATATATATATATATATATATATATAAAGAGAGAGAGAGAGAGAGAGAGAGAGAGAGAGAGAGAGAGAGAGAGAGAGAGAGAGAGAGAGAGGGGGTATATATATATATGTACATATAGAGAGGTATATATATACTGTATATGTATATATATATATATATATATATACACCTCTATTTATATATATATATATATATATATATATATATATATATATATATATATATATATATATAGGAAGAGAGAGAGAGAGAGAGAGAGAGAGAGAGAGAGAGAGAGAGAGAGAGAGAGAGAGAGAGAGAGAGGTATATACAGTATATATATATATATATATATATATATATATATATATATATATATATATATATATATATATATATTGCATCGTGATCATCATCATCATCATCAGCCGTAACTAGTCCACTGCAGGCAAAGGCCTCAGACATGTCCTTCCAATCGCGTATGCTTATGGTCTTTCTATGCCAGCTTTCTTCTTCTCAGCTTTAACCCATTTCCATAAGGGGTCGCCGTTATGAATGAGTCGTCCACATCGATTTCAGTTCTGTGCTGCGTTTTCATCAATGTTCCCCTACACAATTACGGCTTCTCTTTCTTGGTCTTCCTCTCCTTCTTCTACCCCGAACTTCCATCTCCATCGTGTGTGTTCTAACATGATGTTCCTTCTCTTCGTAGCAAGTGTCCGTGGCATCTAAGCCTTCTTCCCTATATTTTCTTGGATACTTCAACTACCTTTGTAGATCATCGTATATAGTCATTTCGAAACCTATCCTATCTTGTTTTTCCAGAAATCCATATCTACATATTTATTTCGTCTACATCCATCTTCTTCTGTGTCTTCCTCATACTTGCTGTTTCTGGCCCCTGTAACATAGCTGGGCTAACAACCATCCAAAGAAACTTTCCCTTCAACAGCAGAGGAACCTCTCTGCCACAGAGAACCTCAGATTCAAGCCAGTTGTTCCGTCCTACCTGTATCCATCCATACTCTAGCCTCTATTATGGATCCCAAGTACTTGAACTTCTGTATTCTCTTTATTTCTTTTGCATCCACTCATATGCTCTGTCCACCATCCTCAGTATTACTGCCACACTTTTCGGTCTTAGACTGGCTTATTCTCATTCTTCTCCTCTCAAGTATTGCTCTCCAACACTCCAGATTCTCCTCCAACTCCTCCCTCCTCTTTGCATACAGCACTATTCTAGCTACATATAATATCCAGCTGATGTTAAAAATTAATGGGCTAAGTACCGACTATCTGTGCAATCCAACTCCTATATCCGTCTGTCTTCTCTCTCTAGTATGAACATGCCTGTGCATCTGAATAATTCCGACATAATTTCTGGTACTAAGGCAGTCTATACCAGGAAGATTTCTAAGTTCGACTGTCCATCATCTTCTCTTCCTTCCCCTGTTTCTTCTGCGATCTCCATGGACCCATTTGTCATCATTCTCGTCAATCTACTATCTGTAATTTTCATTATATATCCTGTCCATATCCATTTTTTTCTCATATGTTATTACACTATCCTCTAATATAGTTTGTTCTCGTATCCATGTTACCCTTTATTTTCTGTATCCGAGTGTTATTTCCATAATTATTCTTTCCATATCACTTTGAATATATGTTTCCATGTATATACAGTATTTGTGTGTGTCTGCTGTATATAAATGTAGAAATATATATACTTATATATAAATATATATATATATATATATATATATATATATATATATATATATATATATATATGTATACATATATAGGTATATATATAAATATATATATATATATATATATATATATATATATATATAGAGGTATATATATATAAATATATATATTTATAACATATATATAAATATTTATGTATATATATATATATATATATATATATATATATATATATATGTATATATATATATATATATATATATATATATATATATATATATATATATATTTATATAAGAATATATATATACATATATATACATATATATATGTATATATATATACATATATATATAGATATATATATATATATATATATATATATATATATATATTTATATATAAGAATATATATATATATATATATATAAATATATATATATATATATATATATATATATATATATATATATATGTATTTATATATAAGAATATATATATATATATATATATATATATATATATATATATATATATATATATACATACAGTATATATATATATATATATATATATATATATATATATATATATATATACATATATATATATACAGTA
>NC_090732.1:26000109-26002609 GCF_036898095.1 Palaemon carinicauda | reverse complement strand
CTTCAATCTTCCCAGATAAACCATTCAACTATCAAGAGAGACCCGTGTTCATTTGTTTTGACTCAAAAGCCTATGAATTATGAATGCTAACTAGGGCTTGTTTTCCACGGAATCTTTATTAACCTTCTTCCTTAGACCCATATCTAATGTCGTCAAAAGGCTGACGTGAGAGGGATCTCATCTACTATATGAATACATTATATCTACGTTTTTACATCATTATGAGTTGGGTCGTGTCAACAGGAAAACAAAAATACCATTGAAAAAAAATTCTCTTCCGGTTATTAATTTTCTATGTTCTTCGTGAGTAACTTTATATATATATATATATATATATATATATATATACATATATATATATATATATATATATATATATATATATATATATAGATAAATATATATATGTGTGTGTGTGTGTTTATACAAATTATATATATATATATATATATATATATATATATATATATATATATATATATATATATATATATATATATATATATATATAAATATATGTATATATATATATATATATGTATATATATATATATATATATATATATATATATATATATATATATATATATATATATATATATACATATACATATACATATATATATATATATATATATATATATATATATACAATATTACCAGCCTCCACCAATCTTCTAATCTTCTACAAAACAAAGGTCTCAAAAATGGCTTTCGACTTGCGTCTGTTTATGATGCTTCTATGCCAGTCCTTAGCTGCAAATTTTCTTAGCTCGTCAGTCAATAGTCTTCTCTTCCTTATCCTGCCTCGTATTCCTTCGCTAGGGACCGATTCTATTACTCTTAATATCAATTTATCATTTGTCCTTCTCCTTACATGACCTACCCATCTCCATTTCTTTTTCTTGCATGGTGTTAGAAAATCCTCTACTTCAGTTAGCTCTAGTATCAATGTTGCTGTTTACATGTCTCTTTGTGGTACTCCCATCATTGTTACTCCCATAGCTCTTTCAGCTGTAACTAGCTTATATACCAAGGCTTTAGTTAGGTCCCAAGTTTCTGATGCATAACTTAATACTGGTATGTCCATCTAAGTAAATATTTTTCTTTTTCGAGAGAATTGCATTTTTCTTCTCAAAATCTCTTTATTTTTTACCAAAAGCTCTCATTCTTATGCATATCCTTCTTTTAATTTCGGTCTAATGTCCAGGTGGAACATGTATTGTTTATCCAAAGTTCTATATTCACTAACAACATCTAGATAGAGATTTGTCCATAACCCTTACTTGCTGTCTTTGAACATTATACCACTTTTGCTCATATACATTTTCAGTACTGCACTTCTGCTTTCTCTATTCAAATCTATAATCTTTTGCAATTCCTTCTATGATTTACTAACTAGAACTATGTCATCTGCAAATCTAAGTTGCTAAAGTATTCCCCAATAATGTTAATTCCAACATTTTCCCAATCTAGATTCTTAAAATTTTCTTTTGAATATCTTGTGAATAATTTAGAATAGATGTGGTCTCCCTGTTTAACTCATTTCTCGATCGGAATATTCTCACTATCTTTATGAAGCTTATCGACTGTTGTACTTACCATATAGACATCGTCCTCGTCAATTGTTCTGATATAAGATTCATCTCAAGATGGAATAAGATAAGGTGAGTTACCTATAGGTCCCGTTTCCTATAATCACGCGCATGACGTCACCTGGAGAGTTCAGCCAGTCGACACATTGACGGGAGATATGCCGTTTTTTTTTTTTTCTTTTTTTAGCATTTACAGATTCTTCATGGTTATATGTGTGATGCATGGGTGTTCCTATTCTCATAAGACCAATACAACTGTTGGTGGTGAAAAAGGAAATAGATTTTACGGTTTCCCCAAAAGATGCAGAACTAAGTAAGAAGTAGGTGAATGTATGCAAAAGAAAGGATGGTATCAATGCCATATCTGCACGAATTTGTTCGTCACATTACCAACCCAATGATTTTGCTAGAACCCTTAGACAGAATCGCTCAATCACTGCCCTAAGACTGTCCGAAGTCTAAAAGAAGATGCCATACTGACACCAAATCTTTATAATAATGTAATTACTGTTGTAATTCAGGTAAGCCTATCACTAATATCTCGTTTACTTTGCATATGTTGCATGTTGCATTTTGGTCAGCTAAGAGAACTATATGAATAGGCTCATTTAAGAAATTACAAGAATATATGGATATATCAATTATATTTCACATCCAAGTATATCTTTAGCTACGATGGGAAGAATGTTTCCGAAGATGAGAGAGAGAGAGAGAGAGAGAGAGAGAGAGAGGAGAGAGAGAGAGAGAGAGAGAGAGAGAGAGTGAGAGAGAGAGAGAGAATTTTACAAAAAAAAAAGTCTTCGTATGTATAAATACTATCATTTGAGCTTCAGATTTTAATAAAAACAATTTTGTTACTTCGAAATTTTTCAAAAGTTTTTTTCTTGGCAGATCCACCTCATCTA
>NC_090732.1:25990109-25995109 GCF_036898095.1 Palaemon carinicauda | reverse complement strand
GGATAATTTTTCTCACCTCTTTGATTTTATAAAAGGTAGGGGGCGGGGGGAGGGGGGCAATAATTGTAAAATCGAACATACGAGTCGGATGACTGACGGGGAGGGGGACACCTAAAATCTAAGAAAAATTTTGTTTACTCGATTTTAGTAGCCAATGACGTCATTTACTTTCCAGGATTTCTTATACACTATATCTCAGGAAATTATGTCAAATGCCGTAAAAAGTATAATTATATTTCCTTTACCTGGCGAAAGAGATATAAATTAGGTGATATTGAATGGGGATTCTTAAACTAACAATATTCGGTCCATAAATGACTAAATGAAAGCAACAGGAAGAACAATTTAATCATCTTTAATGGAGACTGATCCGACGATAATAGGTACACCTGGTTTGTAGCTGGAGAATAAAACAAGGATCTAAGGATTGCTATTCAATTTTCTTTCTAAGCTTTTTATGGAAAAACATTGTTACGTAATCGTGTTTTTGTATCTCTTAAAGCTTATTCATTAATAGATATTCACACACACACGCACACACGTGTGCGTATGCATGTATAGGCTATATGCCTGAGTGTGAAATAGCCTCCAATCAAGGAGATAAGTTATCAATCCACGGTAATAAAAATATTCATATTAGAGTTAAAATCGTAAAGGTAGAGAATAATAGACTATTGTGTGTGAACCAGAAAGATGACTTCATTTGTTTATTTATCTACCAGAATATTTGTTGGTGTAGAAGGTAAACGCCACTAAGATTTCAAAGTTTAAAGACTACTCATGAATGCCGAATGCAAGGGACAGTAACATTGCCCTGGTTAGCAGGATAATGATCCAGAGACTGACCATATTTATGATCAGTGATCAGGCACCCCCCTCCCCCCTATCCAAGCAAGGACCAGAGAGGACAAGGCAATAATTGCTGAAGAGCCAAGTGCTACAACTATAAGCTGCCCTAAACACCCTGTGACGGGCAAAGAGTAGGTTGGGACTCAAAGGCGAGATGAAAGCAACTGAGTAACTTTATTACAGAACATCGAGTATATATACACACTAGGTCCCGTAAGAAAGCCAAAAAATACAGACATGCTATTTCTTGTCAAACCGGCAACCAGTTCTGTTAACAGTTAACAATGAAATATGCAGACAGGTTAAAACAAGTTGCTGTCAGTTCGAGGGAAGAGCGAAGATACAAAGGATAATATATACAAAAAAAGAGAAATGTCATTACTATGTACGCTCCGGAGCACCCCAATTGAGCGCCGACAGAGGACAATCAAGCGCCAAAAATTAGCCAATTTGAGCCTTAGAGTGATGCCCAAACAAGCGACAAAATTTCAGTACAAATGAGCGCTGATAGGAGGGTTCCGGACCTTTTTTTTTTTTTTTTTTTCCATATGTCTTTCTTCTCTGGAACAACCACACAAAATATAAAACAGCCACTCAACTGCCTTAAAAATCGTCTGAGGCTTTTGCTGTCTACAATAAAATACCCGTTTTTTTCTATCTTAAACACCATATAGGTAATAATGAAAACAAGTATGCTATTCAGAAAAAAAATACATTCCTAAATATTAATTGGTAAAAATTTAAAAGCAGCTCGTTTAATATACTGAAGTCTAGATATGGAGCCTTCCATGTATTCCTTAAACAGTGCCACAAGTTTCTTCTCTTTAAGTCGGTAGCATTTTCTTCGTGGTTTTTCTTCACCCAGGCTTCTGATTTTAATGTAAGTGTCGGTCTGTATCTCTGAAATAACGTTAACAAATACATGCAAAGAGGGATGGCTGGAATAAAATTGACTATTAAAATGTTTGTGAAATGCCTCTGGTCCATTTGTTGTTCTACGAGTTTCTGATGGTGCTTCTGCCCAAAGATTTGGGGGGAACTTGGAGTCAGAGCTAATATAGTTTGTTGTTACATAATCAGCAAACTGAACACTTTTAGTATCAGTTGGTGCAATTGACATTATATCCTCCACAAAACTATCTTCTACGTCAGAGGGTTCAAGGCATGATAGCCCGAAAAAGGACTTCAACCATTTTCCATTTTCACTACCACTTTTAAAATCATTTGAAAGCCCTAGTTCTTGGATTTTTCTCCACCAGCTTTGTCCAAGGTGGAATTTGCAACATTTGATGATACTTGTTGGACATAAATTTTCTAATGTATTAATTACTGCTTGCTCAAAGTCCACATGTATAGACTCTGGAGAAAATTCAAGACAATGACTATTCAGAATACTTAAAAGAAAATTAAAAGCCTTCGTGTATATCTCTTTGCTTCGTCCTGGGAGCAGCATAAAAACGAGTGGCACATAATGTCCATTCTGAAAGCCATGTATGGTATACATTTGCATAAAAAATTTAGGGCAATATTGGAAAGTGCCATCCATAAAAAGTTCATGCACATTGCACAAAGTCATTAGATTGGTCAGGCATGAGAATATGATAATTTCTTCTTCTTCATTATTTACACAGACAAATGGTTCTCCCTTGGACGTCTTCAATTCTCTCTCTTTTAGTAGCATATGCACTTCACTTCTTGACACTGGAAGTTTACCATAGAATTTCATTCTCTCTCTGTACACTGCTTTTGCCGTTGATTTCAAGTCTTCAGGTTTTAGACTGTTTTCATCATGCATCTTTACAAGTTCCTTTCGAAGGAGTTTATTAGGCCGTATAGTTATATCTTCTGTAGCTTTCCTCTTTGCAGTTGTCCTCAACATTCTTCTGTCGATGGCCCTCTGATCTGGTAGGTGAATATGATCATTTGGGAGAACAACTATCACTTGTAAATCAGAGTCGGTGTGTAGCCTACTCTTGCAGCGAGTTGTGGTGCTTGCACACCTCCACGAGATATTTCCATTTTTTAGTTCTTTATCTTTTCTGTAGTGGTAACCATCCAATGTCAAAGACGGTCTTCCTTGGTTGGTCTGGACGATTTGAAAGGCCATGGTGAACTGACTATGTATATTCCGTGCTCGAATGTACCAAAGCTAAGGCGCTCGTTTGTCCTTCCAACTTTACTCTAGTCTGGCAATTATCACAGGGCCAGTTGGCGCTCGAAAGGGCTGTTCCCGTACGCTCGTGTGACACACGGGTGGTACAACCCCTTCATAACCCTAAGCTCAAAAGGATGGTAAGGGTGCAGACACTACAAGAAACTATCGAGCTTGAGCGTGATTTGAACCCCAGTCCGGTGATTGCCAGAAAGGAACATCACCAATAGGACACCACAAACCTTAGTCAACGCAAGGCTTGAAACTCCACTAAGTCGGATCACTTGCACAAAAGAAAAAAAAAAAATTACTGATAATGCATGTTACCCAATAATAGGCCCACTGATAGTGTAAAAAATTATTAGCAAAGTGAACAAATTACCAACGCATATATTATGTGATATAATATTTAAAAGGAAATATATCTAAAAAGTAAATATATGATAAAATAAACTTGGTATTCATTGAAAATTTTGGCAATAAGTTTTTATTACATAGGAAAAAAGTATTTTATAGCTATTAATCAACTTTAAGAGATAGCCAAGCATGTGTAATTGGAAAAATATGATAAAATTAATATATATATATATTTATATATATATATATATATATGTGTGTGTGTGTGTGTGTGTGTGTGTGTGTGTGTGTGTGTAAAGGGATAGATTTGTGAATAAATAAAAAGGTAGAAATAAGTAACATATGAAATGTAAAATATAAAACAGAAGTACAAATAGATAATATAAAAAAGTAAAATACAAAACAATAACATTTAGAGAAAATTCATGCAATATAAAATATAATCTAATTATTTCCAAAATCTGGAATATTTCATGATAAACCTTACGATTGTTCTCATTAACATGGACAACGCAATAATTTACTAATTATATTTAGGTCAGAATTTCTATTTCAAACAAAATATAGTTTTTTCATCGGCATGAAAATTATGATTATATCGTAGATTGACAATATAGAATTTCTAAAAAAACATTAATGTTATTTGTTCTCTAAGCTTGGATACTACCATAGCATCTGTGCCAGGGCCCTTCACTGTCTTGGGGTAGAGTTCTCTTGCTTTAGGGTACCATTGGACAAACTTTTCTATCTAATTTCTCTTCCTCTCTTTTTGAACATTTCATAGTTCGTAATGGAAATTTATTTTAATACTGTTACTATTCTTAAAATATTTCATCTTATTTGTTCATGATTTATTTTGTAGTTTAGTTATTTCCCTGTTTCCTTTCTTCAATGGGGTATATTTCTCTGTTGAAGCCCCTAGGTTTATCTTACCCTACTTTTCCAACTAGGGTTGTAGTTTAGATTAGAATAATAATAATAATAATAATAATAATAATAATAATAATAATAATAATAATAATAAAAATAATAATAATAATAATAATAATAATAATAATAATAATAATAATAATAATAATAATAATAATAATAATAATAATAATAATAAAAGTGATGTGTTTTTAGGGTATTCCTATAGGTGACAACATTTCTGTTTATGGTCAATGCATAACGAAGAAATGAAAGCTTCCCGTCATTTCGTTTCTATTATACCTACACAGGAAGACCAAACCGCCAAGCTTGACTTTAACTATTTCCTGTTCCTGGGATCATAGTCCTTTCTGCATTTTCCCCGACGTGTGCATGTATACATATATATATATATATATATATATATATATATATATATATATATATATATATATATATATGCGTGTGTGTGTACAGTATATATATATATATATATATATATATATATATATGCGTGTGTGTGTACAGTATACATATATATATATATATATATATATATATATATGCGTGTGTGTGTACAGTATATATATATATATATATATATATATATATATATATATATATGCGTGTGTGTGTACAGTATATATATATATATATATATATATATATATATATATATATATATATATATATATATATATGTATATATATATATATATATATATATATATAT
>NC_090732.1:25972609-25987609 GCF_036898095.1 Palaemon carinicauda | reverse complement strand
CTACTGAATCTTCTCCTGAAGAAGTAGGGATGAGTCTATTCACTTGTTGGGGACGTCTTCCAGCCTGCCACTACACAGCTTGGAGGGCGGCGATGACTGTCCCAATGGAGAATCCATCCAAAGACTTTCTTGAGTAGTCTTTGAGGTAGTGGGCCGTGAAGGTCGACTGGTGTGACCAAGTGCCGGCCTGCAGGATCTGGCCCACTGCCATATTTCTCTCAAAGGCCAAGGACGTGCTCAGGCCCCTGATGTCATGGGGACGGGGAGTGCCTGGTACCGCCACCTTGTCTTCTTCATAAGCCCTAGTGATGACTTGTCTCAGCCAGAAGGAAATAGTGTTCTTGGACACTTGCTTCTTATTAACGCCTGAAGAGACGAAGAGGTTCTTGGCACCTGGACGGAGATGGGCCGTCCTTTCCAGGTACTTCCTGATCGTCCTGACCGGGCATAACTTCAGGTCGTCCGTATTACCTGTCTTGGGAATGGCCGGAACAGAGAAACCTTCGAACCTCGGGTCCCAGACTGCTGGGTTCTGAGTTTTAGCTACAAAGGAGGGTACGAACTTGAAAGATACCTCCTTCCACCCTTTGGAGTGTGCCACGTCGTAGGAGAGACCGTGGATCTCACCTACCCTCTTAGCCGAAGCTAAGGCTAGCAAGAAGACTGTCTTGAGGGTGAGATCTTTGTCTCCGATATCTCTGAGCGGTTCAAAGGGAGGAAGACACAACATTTTCAGGACCTTGGCCAGGTCCCATCTAGGCACTCTCCTGGCTTGGGGAGGACAGGATTGTTCGAAACTTCTAATCAGCATCCCTATATGTCTTGATGTCCCTAGGTCGATGCCTTTCAGGAGAAAGACTTGGCCTAAGGCTGCTCGCACTCCTTTAATAGCTGGGATTGACATTCCTATTTTATCCCTAAGATACACTAGAAAATCAGCTATGTCAGGGACCGAGGCTTCGAGAGGTCTTATTTGTTTTGTCGCGCACCATTTCGTAAAGGCGGCCCACTTCGCCTGGTAGACTACGGTAGAGGATTTTCTTAGATATAGGGACATCCTCTTAGCTGTGGGGGAGGAGAACCCCTCCTTCCTCAGGAGTCGCTCGATAGTCTCCAGGCGTGAAGGCGAAGAGAGAGAGGGTTGTCGTGGAACCTGAGGAAGTGCGGTTGACTTAGTAGATCTGACCTGGGGGGCAGAGGCCATGGCGGATGGCTTGCCAGGTCTTTCAGATCCGCGAACCACTCTCTCTCCGGCCACCAGGGCGCTACCAAAGTCATCTTTAGGTTTTGGGCGGTTCTTACTCTGTTGAGCACTTGTCTTAGCAGCGTGAAGGGGGGAAAGGCATAAACGTCCAGGTTGTCCCACCTGTGCTGGAAGGCGTCTTCTAGGGCTGCTCCTTCGTCTGGTACCGGGGAGCAATAAACCGGTAACTTGGCGTTGAGCTTTGTTGCAAATAGGTCTATCACCGGGGAGCCCCATCGTTGAAGGATGAGTCTGGCTACCGCTGGTTGTAGGGACCATTCCGTCCCTACTATCTGACCTACCCTGCTGAGGCCGTCGGCTAGCACGTTCTTTTTCCCGGGGATGAACCTTGCTAGCAGTGTTACCTGGTGTTCGTCCGCCCAGTGCAAGATGTCTACAGTGAGGTCGCACAGTTCCTTCGACTTCATGCCCCCTTGTTTCTTGATGTAGGCTACCACCGTGGCGTTGTCGCACATTAGGGCCACGGTGTTTCCCTTCAATCGACTTGCAAAGTGCAGACATGCCTTTTGTACTGCTTTTAGCTCTAGGACGTTGATGTGGTGATGCTTTTCGGTCTCTGACCAGGTCCCGCTTGCTGTTTCTTCCCTCAGGTGGGCTCCCCACCCTAGGTTGGAGGCGTCCGTGAACAGGAGAAACTCGGGAGGACAGGACCCGAGGGGCATCCCCTTGAGGGAGTTCGACCGGCATCTCCACCAATTCAAGGCTGTTTCCGTGTGCGGAAGGACTGGGATCGATATTTTCTGAGAGCCTGTCTGGGACCATAGAGCCTTGAGGTTCCATTGTACGGGTCTGAGTCGTAACTTCCCTTGGGGAACTAGCTTCTCTAATGAGACCAGGTGGCCTATCAGCCTCTGCCAGTCTTTCGCTTTCCTGGGAAGCCCCGACAGGAACGGCTGAATGATCTTGACGAGGTTCTGTATCCTGTCCTCCGAGGGGAAGGCCTTCCCCTGTACGGTGTCCAACGTCATCCCCAAGTACCCCATTTTGTTGGACGGCGTTAGGTTCGATTTCTCCAGGTTGATGATGACTCCCAGACTCCTGCAGAAACGGAGGAGGTCCTTTCCTTGTTCTTCCAAGAGGGCCTTTGAACTGGAAAGGAGCAACCAGTCGTCCAGGTACCTGATGAGGCGGATACCTCGTTCGTGAGCCCATACTGAGACTGTCGCGAAGACCCTCGTGAACACCTGAGGGGCCGTCGACAGTCCGAAGCAGAGGGTCCGGAACTGCAGGATCTGGGAGCCCCATTTTACCCGGAGGAACTTCCGACTCGACGGGTGGACTGGAATTTGGAAGTACGCATCCTTGAGGTCGACCGTCATCATAAAATCTTTCTCCCTCAAGGACATCAGGACGGATTTTGGGGTGTCCATCTTGAAGTCCGTCTTCTTGACGAACTTGTTGAGGGCCGACAGGTCTATCACCGGTCTCCACCCCCCCGTTGCTTTCTCCACCAGGAACAGGCGGCTGTAGAAGCCTGGCCCTGGGAGAAGGACTTCTTCCATGGCTCCCTTTTCCAACATGGAGGAAACTTCTTTTTGTAGGGTAGCCCTTTTCAACGGGTCCCTGGGAGCTAACCATTCTGTTTGGGTGGCTGGGATCAGAGGGGGTGAGTCCGCTATGAAGGGGATCCTGTAGCCTTCTTTCAGGACGGACACCGTCCAAGCATCCGCCCCATACGTTTTCCATGCTTGCCAATGGGGTCTGAGGCATCCCCCAACCCGAGGCTTGGGCGGGAGTAGGGGGCCTCTCCCTCTACCTTCTCCTAGAGGAGCGGCCTGATCTGCCCCTCTTCGAGGCGGAGTAACCCGACCTGAAGGAGTTGGCAGAAGTTGTAGTTCCCCTGCGGGAGGGCTGAGGAGATGATGACCAGGAAGAGGAGTGGGCGTCCCTCCTTGAAGAGCTGGGACCCGCTTGAGGGGTCACGGTCCTATCAGAGACTGACCTCTTATACGGAGGTCTCCTGGAGGATGATTGCTTAGGGACGTTGACTTCTCTCCTCTTGGACACCTTCTCCATCAGTTCTTCCAATTCCTTCAAAGGAAACAGGGACTCTCCTCCTAGGGGTAGGGTGCGAATGGCTCGCGCCTGTCTGTCTGGGATCTTCCTTGCTACCCTGGAAAGCACTGTGTCCCTCTTCCGGAGGACCCAGTTGGCCGTCAGGGAGAGAGCCTGGTATGCCATAAATTTAAGCGCTTTCCCCCCGGAAGTGATAATGTCCGACAGGAGACTCTGTTGTTCCGGGTCGTCGGGGTCTGTGGAGGCCTGTACATCCAGTAACGTGGAGGCCCACCAGTCCAGCCATGAAGAGACATTAATCATGTCCCTCGACATCTCCTCCATCATGCCTGCTTCAGAAGCCGAGAAGGACACAGGGGCTGAGCTGGCCCTTTCGTCCGAGCCGCCTTGTCCCAGGACATCTACGGCTGAGTCCACTCTACAGGGACCCGGGCGACGTCCTTCTGGAATATAAATTTTGGCCTGTAGTTTCAGACCCTGGAGGAGTTTGGAGGAACTCTGGGACCTGGGGGCCTCCGCAGTGCTGGCCACCAAGTTATCTATGTACTCCTGGCCGAGTACTAGGTCTGGGGCGAGGGGCAGGGCCAGAGAAGACTTCGGCAGGACGTCCCGATGTGTGTACCTCAAGAGGCTCGACCTCCAGGTATTGACCTTCGGCACCTCGGGTTCAGGAATCCCATGAGTCCTCCTGATGCGGGCTACCACCTTCCTGTAGGCGGAGTCCTCCGACGGGGAAGCCTCGCCTCCGTCGACCGAGGTATCGGCTTGGCTGGGGGAGCCGTGCTTGGGAGGTAGACTGGCCTCTCCCTACCAGGTCCCAGGGAGGCCGTCCCGCAACCGTAGGGCGCACCGTACCCGGTCGGGTCTCGCCGTGTGGCGGGTGCCACCGACCCCGGGAGGCCTTTCGACTGGGCCAAGGCTCTGGACGCGGAGGACACGGTCCCGGTGGGAAGACCTGAACCCGGCAACCGGTCCTTCCCGCTCGTCGTCCGACCCGGTTGGGCTGGTTCAGTCGGGCTGTCCTCTCGGAAGCGCGCTTCCTCCCGACGGGTGGGGTGAACCGAAGGCCTCGAGGACTTGTGCCTGAGCGTGAGGTCCTTCTTGCGTGGCCGGTCGAGCGGTTCCAAGTTGTATGTAGGCAGTGACAACTTGGAGGCTCGATCACTGGACCGAGAGTCTGGCGAGCGGTGCTTCTTGGAGTCTCCTGGGGGCACGTAAAACCATTCGCCGCCGCCGGGAGAGACCTCCCTCTTGTACCTACGGGAGTGAGAGCGTGGGCGCCTCCTACCGTGCCGCGACCTCGACCTAGAGCGAGAACGATCGCTATCGGTCCGCGCTCTCTTACGGTGCCGCCTTTCCCTGCGTTCTCCCTCGGAGGATAAGCCTTCTTCCGACGAGTCCGAGGGCGCCACGTTCTTCCCGTAACGACTGCTAGAGTGATGTGCAGGGGAGGCCCCTCGCCGCCGATCGTCCGAGACCGGGTGCTGGAGCAAGTCCTCGGGAACTGCCGTGGATACCGAGGGTACTGAGACCACTCTGCCCCTACTAGAAGGCCATGGACCCAGGGATACGTCCATCCTCAGCGGAGACCTCCCTGGAGTCTTCGGTAATTTCCAACCGAAGGAGTCGCTACTCGGGCGACGAATTCTCGAGTGGTTCTCTTCTGGCGGGGGAAAACCCGACGCACCGGCCCACGAGGGCGGGGGGGAGACCGAGAACGCCACACTGTCCCATACCGGGTCATCCGAGGAAACGTGCTCCCCTGCCACGTGGCCCGATCCGCCCGAAACACTCGCGGCCCTTCCGTTTACTCCCGAGGGGCCAGCCCTTGGTTCCTCCGTCACACTGGGTTCACTTGGGAGGACACTATGGGTCACAATTACACTGGGGGCTTGCTGGCCACTCCTCTGCGAAGGAGACGGAGAGGCCGAGGCTTCGTCGGACCGATCACTGACCGACTGTAAGGAAGTCACGCTATTCACTTTCTTTGGGGAACGCTTAGATGACTTCTTTTTCTTAGTACCAAAACGTACCCACTGAATTCCGTCCCAATTCACGCACTCGGGACATGTGTCCGAGGAGGAACAAACTTTACCCCTACACGTGGAACAAAGAGAATGCGGGTCCACCTCTGGTTTAGAGAGGAAAGCCCCACACGACTTTCCTGCTCTAGGACCAGGACAACGACGCACGTTCTCCATCGATCGCACACAAGTTACAGAAAAGCCTGGATAACACAAGGGAAACGGACTGAGGACACTTTTGCGAAAACGCACTATCGCAGAAAAAACACAAGTCCGTAAACTGGGAACACGTGGGAACACAACGCGCTGATCGAAAGATTTAAAACGAGAGAGTGAGATGCTTCGGATCTCACGACCAAGAACTTAATGAGGTCCTGACCCGGGAAAAGCAGTGACCTGCCCTAATCCGGGCCGAAGGAATTATCCTGGCGGCGGGGGTAGTAACTATCGGGAGCGAGATAGGGGGGTAGCGCGGGAAAATCTTGGTCGAATTTGAGAGAGGATCAAGGACCCTCCAAAGAGGTAATTCGAGGTAAAGTATTCGTGTCGGAACAAATATATATATATGTATACATATATATATATATATATATATATATATATATATATATATATATATATATATATATACATATATATATATATATATATATATATATATATATATATATATATATGTATATGTATATATATGTATATATAATATATATATATATATATATAAATATATATATATATATATATATATATATATATATATATATATATATATATATATATATATATATATATATATATATGTATAAATTGGTTGACAACTCGTTTCCTAATTCTCTGTTATTGATTTGAGGCAAGCGCCGATTTAAGGAACGTTCTCATTCATATTCTGTTCCCCCTCGTCCAGTCTAGGCCTCGAACGTTGGTCCTCGAGCCTGTCAGCTGAGTGCATATAGAGGTACATAGCAGAGAGAGAGAGAGAGAGAGAGAGAGAGAGAGAGAGTGAGAGAGAGAGAGAGAGAGAGAGACCTAATATTACCATATGGATGTGGGCGTCAACTTTAAACCACGGGTGGGAAAAAAACCGAGTAGCCTAGCGGTGAGTCTGGGATCACTATTAGTGTTTCTATGCATTTTCGAGCGCAGATAGTGCATACGTTTTCATTTTCTATTTTCATACACTTAAACCAACTAAAACACTTCCACACATATCCACAAATAGACACTGACAAATCACTGATGTTCTTAGCGACTTATGTAATATACGAACATGGTAGGTAATATATTCAGATTTGAATAATAAAAGCTTTATTGGACTAGCAATCTAATCTCTAAAGACCTGTTGAGAGAGAGAGAGAGAGAGAGAGAGAGAGAGAGAGAGAGAGAGAGAGAGAGAGAGAGAGAGTTAACGGCTCAAACTGATGGTCAAGAGAACTAGACAGGTACTGTATATCTTAATAAATGTATATTTCTGGACAAAGGTTTAATAAAAAATCAATAAAAATTTTCTATTTGCAAATAAACAATAAACATTTTCTACCCATTCGCTTCGCCGCAAAGACTTGTTACTCGGAATCTCTATCTCGCATGCATCTATGAAAAGTAATGTATGAATTCTGAATAATAATGCATGCACTTGATGTCCATTTTGCATAATTCCAGATCAGATATTTTTTTTTTTTATTTTTTTTTTCACTTTCACATTTCAATAATAACTTTGAGCTAAATTAAGAAATTAATGACCTGTAAACATTTCAGAGGCTTTCAGTTATTAAATCCTTGAGATCATAATGATAGATAGGTAATAAACTGGTAGATTTCAATTTCTTGGTTGCATTTAATATTTCAATTCATTAACATCCCTGAAAGTCTAAGACTTTTACTTTAAATGACCAATTATCTTAAGTCGAATGGTAGTTTAAAGTCAAGAAATCATCAACTCTAACGTGAAGTTTCAAAGTTTTTAGAGCTAAAGAAACCAATGAAAATGCTTCTGTAATGGTTTTTAAACAATTTCCTTGCGAGAGAATAAAAGATTTATCTAAATTATATGATTGTCAGCAATCAAAGACATAAAATACCCATACAGAAAATTGCCATATTTCCATGTCAAATTAAGTTTGAAGACATTCGCCAAGATCTTTCATAATTCCACGTTCCGGATCTTCAATAAGCTGATATTACCGGTATTGAGTAATGGCTAAATAACTAAATAGGCACACGGCAGTAAGTAATCACAGAATTTTCTCATATCCTAATTGGAAAATATCAACTGTTTTTTGATGACCGGGGATTCAAAATCTGTCATAAAGGATTATAGCATTCTGTTAAAATGTGCTACTGAATATTATGAAGATTACTGCCTTCCATTACGTATCGCTAATACCAGAAAAATATGCATTGTATGATCAAAATGAATAGCACGCTCAAATACATTTAACCTATTACTACCAAAGAGTGTTACTTCGTTAATATTCATGGGACATGAAAAGGGGTGTTTATATCAATAGTATTTTAGTCATTATACCGGAGGCCAGATGGCTTATGAATACAATACCGAGCAACTCTTCATTTTTTTTTTTTCTAAATATAGTTAAAAATAGTGATAATTATCATAATGGTATATCTCACAATGGAGCTCATGATTTGCTTTGAAATATATCAAAAATTATCTTTTTTTCCAGGTGGACAACGAAAGCCGACCTAATTCACGTTGGGGAATTAAGGCCATATCGTCATACCTAATACCAACCATAATTTATTTATGAAGGGTTAGAATAAATTATACGAGTCATTTTTATATAATGTTATGTGAAATTTTTTTAAACAAAATATGATTATAAAAGGTTTCAATGTATAACAATTTCCATGAAAACACGTGGAAGACTAATTATTTTTTTTCAATCATTAGCATTTAATATTATAAGATACAATATTCAAAACAAAAATACTCAATAAAGTTAAATCACTAATAAATCATTCCTAATTACGGCTTCTACTTTTAGTAATTGTTAGGATATTAAAAGTTATTTGCATAGCTCTCCAGGAAAACAAAGAAATTTGATAAAAAACACATCCCCCCTGTCGGAGGAAATGATGAATGACCCAAGGTACCCGAATTTTTGCCTTTCGGTTTCTTAATGCTTATAATACTTAGAAGTTTAAGCTTCAATAGTTTATTTATGAAAATTTTAATTCAATGGTGTTACTGTTCATAAAATATTTTGATTGTTCATTACTTCTTTTGTAGTTTAGTCATTTCCATCCTTATTTCCTTTCCTCACTTGGCAAATCTAATGTTGCAACTGTTCATAAAATATTTCATTGTAATTGTTCATTACTTCTGTTGTAGTTTATCTATTTCCTTATTCCCTTTCCTCACTGAGGTATTTTGATATTTTTACTGTTCATAAATTATTTAATTTCAATTGTTCATTACTTCTCTTGTAATTTACGTTTTTCGTTATTCCCTTTCTTCACTTTGCTATTTTTCAAGTTGGGGCCCTTGGGCTTATAGCATCCTGCTTTTCCAATTAGGATTGTAGCTAAGCTACTAAAAACAATAATCCTTAAATGTAACTTTATGAAACCTGCATAGAGTGTAATGGAGTATTTCATGCTTAAGGTAACTGGAAGTTAAAGATTTCAGCTACATTATCAAGGAAATAGATTCTTATTTCAAATTATCGCAAAAATAGATAATTAAATTTTGATAACGACAGGCAATTACATAACAAATTGTATCTTATGACTATTCGGGAATATTTTTATTTAATTAATTTAACTTTTAATTCACCTTTTTCATACAATCTTTTAGAATTTTTTTTTATGCAGTAACAACCACCAGTATATTAGAAGATATTTATCTGATTTGCATAAGTAAATAGGAGAAATAAAGAAATATAGAAAATTAAATCTTTTCCTCATTCATCAAGTTTTCCTTCTCACGATGCAATATTTGTCTGCAGTCGCCTTTGTCTTGGTTTCCTGCGGTGGAAACCTCATGATCATATTCTCGTGGTTTTAGTTTCGTCCTGTCTGTCACATGATACCTCCAGGTTGTGGCGAAAAGGACCAGAGGCAGAAACTAAACGTTTGCTCATGTTAGTGTCCGACTGGAAAAAAATTTGCTTACTTTATCGTTTCTCTCTCCCTCACTTCGGATATATTTATCTTTCAACGTTTGATATGAACAGATTCATAAATAAATAGATACACTGTCACAGGCATACAATAATAACCAGATAAGGCATTAGCAGTCTATTATTATTATCATTATTATTATTATTATTATCATTATTATTATCATCATTATTATTATTAATATTATTATTATTATTATTATTATTATTATTATTATTATTATTATTATTATTATTATCATTATTAATTGCTAAGCTACAACCCTTGTTGGAAACACAGGATGCTATAAGGCCAGGGGCTCCAACAGGGAAAGGAAACAAGGTAAAATTAAATATTTTAAGAACAGTAACAGTAATATAAATATCTCCCATATAAACAATAAAAACTTCAACAAAACCAGAGGAAGAGCAATAAGATCGATGATGCATAGAGCTGTCAGGGTGTATAATGGAGACGGGTGCAAACCTTACATATTTATTCTACTTATCTTTCTAGTGTGTAAGCAAACAGGTGGGATGGGAAAGAATCTATTGATATAAAAGCGCATGACACTCACGAGGAGAGCACCTGCTGTAGTATCAGCTAAATCATCTGACGCAATGAAATGATGTACCAATATATGGCCTCCAGGTGGGACACACCTTACCCTCCCTCTAGGTTTGATGTTTGATGATGTCAACATATAAAGTAACTTTTTTTTTATAGCAGAAGAGCAGGAGTCTAGCTTGACTATCCTAGCCAGCAGTCGGAATGCTATGGACTTCACAGTGTAATGAAGCTCATGATACTCAGTGGGTCCTGATTAAACTATAACCATATCCCTTGTGCTGATTGATTATGAACAGTACTTAATTCTGAGTCTCCCACCAACGGTCTATGCTCTATATCACAGTGCATGCGTTTACATTGATCAAAGTCACGATCAATAGAATTAAGAATGCCAGGCTTCTAACAAAACTGAAAATAATTTCTTAATAAATTATTGTAAAGAAATAGAGAACAGAAAATGTTACCTTTGAGATTGAATCTGTAACCATAATTAGACTAAAAATACGAAACAGTAAAGAAAGGAAGAAAGTAACTGGGCACCAACACATATTTGCTTTAAAGCAGCGGTTCCCAACTTTTCAAATATTGCGACCCATTTTAGAACAAGCTATCAGGAAGCGACCCCAATCCTTAAAATATCTTATATACACATTCATTTTTATGTACAACAAACTACCATATATTGCAATTATTGAATTACATGTTACCTATTCGTGAAGTAACTATGCATTCCGTAAATTTATGATTAATTCCAAATTTATTAATAAAAAGAATTCCAAAGCTGCTACAAAAATTATCTAATTGCAAATCAACTAAAAATTATTCGAACCGTTACATTTCCAACGTTATGTAAAGTTTGTTTATGAACTGACCTTAATGAGACGGCTGGTATTGCAGTTTTTTTTTTTTTTTTTTTTTTTTTTTTTTTTTTTTGCTAGCAATTCTATATGAGTTTTTTTTTGGCTAGCAATTCTATATGAGCTCCGTTGTCGATATGGCGCACCTCAAGTCGTCTTCCACATTTAATTGATTTCGGTACTTGTTTTTAAGGATGAAAAATTGGGAGAAGGCTGCTTCACATAAGTAAGTTGTTGGGAACGGCAATAAATTCCTTATTGCGATTTCTGATATTACTGGATATTTTTGGAAACTTTTTGCCCAAAATTCTTGTAGTTGCACTTCACCAAACCATGATTTAGCTTCAAAATTGCTTTTCAAGTCGATGAACTCTTCTTCTGCTGCGTCAGGGACATCGGATACACTGGCATTGAAAGGGTTGATTGTAAGGGAGAAAGATTTGCAACTTTCATCAGGAAAATAACTTCTTATTTGAACAGTAAGATTTTCCAAATGCTCTTGTATCATGCCATATAAGTCATCCATGTTAATTTCATTTGCCGCTTCTTCAACACATTGGGCGAGAGTAGGGAACATCAATATTTTCTTTTGGTTAATTTTGGTGATCTAGAGTTCCAATTTCATTTTAAAAGACGATATCTTTTCAGACAAAGATATTACCGTACTTTCCTTACCCTGTAATCCTGTATTAATACTATTAAATATCTCAAAAATGTCGAACAGGTATGCCAGTTTGCACAACGTAAATTCATCCGTAAACAATGCTTCATATTCGCTTGGGTTTTGAGAAGCGAGAAATATTTGCAGCTCTCCTCTCGAATAAAAAATCTCTTCAGCGCCTTTCATTTCGAGAGCCACCTTACCTCTGTGTGAAAAAGTAATGTTTCATACGATGAACCCATATCTTCAAATAAAATTTTAAAGAGCCATGTTGCAAGTGGCCTTTATTTAACAACATATACTGCTTTAATTACTCGATTAAGCACTTCTTTGAATGGTTCAGGTAACGTCTTGGTAGCTAATACTTCTAGATGAATTGTGCAGCGAGTCCCAATTACTAACTAACGATTGGAAGCCAGATTTACAGCCGAGCATTGCAGGTGGGGCCAGTACAAACTCCGCACAATTCCTCCCATTCGATCAAATGTTCTTTGAAAAAATCATCAATTAAATTAAAAATATCAACAGCAGTAGTTGAAGTTTGCAGAGGCTTACAAAACAAGAAATCTTCTTTAATTTTTAAATTTCTATGATAACAAACATAAACAAGAAGTTGTGAAAAGTTTGTCACATCAGTAGTTTCATCAAGCTGCATGCTGAACAGTCCAGTTGGAGTTTCTTTTAATTCTTGAATAATTTGACATAAAATATCCTCAGACATATCTGCTATACTTCGTTTTATCGTATTGTTTAACACGGATCATCAGACATACAATATCTTTGGTGCATGGAAAAATAAGATTCTCAGCTATTGTGTGTGGTTTTTTAGCTTGAGCTATTCTTAATGCAACCGTGTATGAAGCTTCAGTGGCGGCTAAATTTTTGTTTTGAAATAATCCACTGCTATCAAGCCGGTGGCTTTTGACACCAACAAATTTTGCTTTAAAAAAGTCCATACTTTTATCTTTCAAGTCAGGGTGCTTAGTTTAGAGATGCCTTTGAAGTTTAGCTGGCTTCATAAACTCATGAGCAAGAACTTCCAAACATACTACACACTGTGGTCTTTCCATACCGCCAATAACTATGTCTGTGAATCCCCACTTCAAGAAATCATCGCTGTACTTTCTTTTTCTTACACTCATTTTTTAAGGTTTAAGAATCACTCAAACAACACTAACCACACCTCAGTACAAGCACGAGTACAACACTGGGAGGAGCGACACTGGTGGTGTCCGACTGGTGCGACCAAAACCAATCAGAAAACCATGTTCAATACTGGATCAGACGTTGTGTTGAGTGACTTGGGGAACTGTTTCATATTTGTTTTTCAGTAATTCCCCTAGTTCTTTTCTTTCACATCTTCGATAGTTTCTCGATCATAGTTTTCTTACCACCTGGACGATGTTCCCGACAATTTGCAGTACAATGCAAACAAGAATTAATAAAGGGAACATTTTCTCCCGAATCATGATAGCATGATCCTAAGAACCACTCCAGGTACTCCAAGATAGGTATTATAATGAATTTTAGGTGTCAGTTACGTCAAAGAACCTAGCGGGTGAAAGATTGTTGGAGACTAACCTACACGTGAGCCAACCTATTCAGTTATATAACCATTGCTGTAATGCTCTTGCAAGGAACAATTTGACTTTGGTACCTCTTGTGCAAACATGTAGCACATTCTATAGATGATTCCAGTCGTCTAATATGCCAAAAACTGTTGATGATGTTTTACTCCCCTTGTAAAGAATTTATATAACTGTCTTGATATAATTCTCTCCGTGTTTTACATAATATTCAATTCAGCTCAAAATCAAACGGCTACCCCATGGGAACAACTGCTTTAAAGGATGAAAATGGGAATATCAACACAAGAGATAAAGTGCAAAAATGCGAAGGATTTCTATACAATTCTATTCAATAGTGGTCTATGAAATAATGAATCACCTGAGCTGGGACCAAAAGTAACAGTAGCAAAAGTATAGAAAGCAATAAAAGAGGCAAAGCAGTAGGAGGAAATGGCCAAACAATTAATTTAATAATAGATGGAGTGGGTAATTTACAGTACGTAGTAAAACTTAATTAACTTTACGCAAAATGTCGTCAAAAAGCCTCTATATCTACAGCTTGGAAAACTTTATCATTATAGTAATTCCCAAAAAGGGAGACATAAAAGACATGGAAAATTTTCGCCCAATAAGGTTACTCTCAATAATACACAAAATACTTACAAACATCATATTAGGCCAAATGAAAAGAAAGAGAGTTTATTCAAACAAGACGGAACTTTAGAAGTGGCTATACAACAACTGACCATAACCATGTAATCAACAAAGTAGGCCTAACTACTATGCATTGCATGTAGACTTCGAGAAGATTTTTGATTCTGTTAAAACTTCAACAGTAATGAAAGCACTTCAAAGACAAAAAGTAGATGGATCTTATGTTAGAACATCTTTTATCTATATGGAAAATACAGCCATCCTAAAAGTTGGGGATGGTTGTTTAATAAAAAGTAACTCCAGGGAGGGCAGGGAATAGCTTTTAGGTGATAGGGGTAAAATGTTACCATTAGAATAATTGGTGGGTTGCCTGCATGCATAACCGTGATTACGAAGTCCTTTTTATTCAATGTACATCGAGATTGATGACTGCCAACTCTTTGGAAGTCAATTAGACCCTCAGGAGTCAGTTGTAGCAGCCAACATAACTAGGAGTTAACAAAGGGATACAACTCGGAAAGGAATTACTCAAGTTTACAGTGTTATATTTTCATAATCATGAACGAAGAAAATAGTAGAGACATTGATTTACTTCTTTGGGAGACTGAAAACTGTAGCTTTCGGAATAAAAATAAGTTACCTAAAAACGGTTTTGTAATTATTTTTAAACATGTTAGAGAGATAACAAATGCTGACAAAATATAATTTTAGCAATCTAATTTCTCCCGTGGAAACTGTGCCAGCCTGAATATATATTAAATGCTCTAAAAAGCCTTGTTTTACAAAAAAAAAATTTCAATGAAATCAGATATTGACTAAAAAAGTTTAACACAAATCCGACAATTTTTTTTTTTTTTTTTTTTGCCAGTACTAAATGACTCATTACAACAGGAAATTGAAATATCTATAAAAGAAATGTGATCATTATGTTATACGTGCAACATAAGCTTAATATGTGGATGAAATGGTATTATGTATTGTAAAAACAATATGGTATGGTGTCTATTTCTATATATAGAACAAAGGAATCATTGACATAACGTCTATAAAAAGGGGTTTAAAAGTTACAGGGAACTGATCCATGAACAATTTTTAAAAGTGACACATGAATATATAAGTAAAAGTTAAAGCTATGGGAAACCAATGCCATACTATCAACTTCATTATAAACTACAATATGAAAAGAATTTCTCTTATGGCAAGTCAACGCATTTAGAAGAATATATGCTTCAAATGAGGACATCTGATTAGGAAACAATTTAGCTAG
>NC_090732.1:25952575-25959609 GCF_036898095.1 Palaemon carinicauda | reverse complement strand
ATTCCCGGTCGACTAGACCTAGAGACCTAAGATGTTACCGTTATACATCTTTTCAACTAACTATAAACTATGTTAGAGCTTCCTGCCCCCTACAGGGAAGAGTCCTACTAGACTCTGGAAAGTCTCGAAGAGTACATATATCTATGTATGAATCTCAGGCAAGCTAATATAGTGGTCTCGCCCTATATTAAGTAAAGCATAGTTTGTATAGAACTACTGCGTCAATATATTGACCAGTCATCCGCACAATACTTGTATTGGACAAAGGTTTATATCCGCATAGGAAGAAAATAATAAAACCGCCCTCGTCCCTTTATGGGACGGAGTCTCCCATTAGGGGACTTACATAAACCAATGCAACATAGCTTGCAAAACAGAACAATTCTATCAGAATTATCCCAGATAAGATACATAGAATTAAATGCTCAATTATACCAATAAATTGACACAGGTGAAAGAGACGCAAGGTTCTCAAGAACAAGTTTATTGACAGATAATAAACAGACAGGTTAACAACAAATATATATATTTATATAAAAGGGGGGTAACCCAAAACTTTAAGCATAAGTATGATAGTAAACAGAACTTGTTTATCTGAAAGAAAAAACCATTAAACACCACTTTAATGAGATACCAAGGTATCAAGTCATAAAAAATCTGTATTACAAATCAATCACATTAGCGTTAGAAAACGCTTGGCACACATGTCTGAACTTATGCAAGGTTCACCTTTGAAGGAAGGAACAGTCTATATGGTGCACTTGGTGCCCTCATTTTAGTTTGTAGTACAGTATGTACCTACACACTCACCCTGGACTTAATCGTCCCAATTAAGACCACTGTTCCTCGCAGAGTTAAACAGTAGGGTTAACTACACGACCCACTGCTACCACAGATCTCTTAAGTTCCTCTACTTGCTTCGCATAGTGGCGAAAGAACACCCTGGAAGATTTCCAGCCCGTGTATGAACGGAGATGTTCAAAATCCATACAATTAAAGAAATTTAGGGATGAGGCAACTTTCCTCGGATCGTGACCTGAGGGTGTACTGTCAGGATCCGCTCTGCGAATAAAATATGTCATTTTCGTTCTGAGTTGATTCAGAGATAAATTTGAGCCTGATGTTTCTCCCCTGAATAGTTGACTACCCTTGAAGTCTGAAGTTCTACGAAGATAGACCTTTAGGCATTCTACTGGACATAGAGATGCATCTTCTTTCAGAGGGCAGATTCTCCAGGGACCCCACCTGTTGGTGGGTAACTCATTCTTGGCGAGAAACGTAGGATCCGGAAACAGGTTCAGCTCCCCCCCATCCAGGAACTGAACACGACCTGCCTCTCTCGAGAGGGCTACGATCTCACTAACCCTGGCCCCCGGACGCGAGTGCAAATAGGAAAATAACTTTTTGCGTTAAATCCTTTAACGCACATTCTTCATTGCTCAACAGGGAGGCGAAATGAAGAACTTTGTCTAAAGACCATGAAATGGGCTTTGGAGGTGCTGAAGGTCTGAGCCTAGCGCAGGCTTTCGGAACTTTATTAAAGATCTCGTTACCTAGGTCGATCTGGAAGGCAAATAAAATGGGTCTCATCAAAGCCGATTTACATACTGAAATCGTGTTAGCTGCCAATCCTTGGCCATGGAGGTAGATGAAGAAAGATAAGCAGAAGTCTGTTGAGATCTCCTGCGGATTCTTTGCCTTTACAAAGGCCACCCACTTTCTCCAAGATGACTCATATTGCCTTCTAGTCGATTTGCACTTGTATTCCTCTAGGAAGTCTATGCTAGCTCTCGAAATCCCGAAACGCTTTCTCACCGCTAGGGCGAGAAAATCATGAGCTGCAGGGTCTGGGTTTTCTGTAATGAAGCGCAGACAGTCGACTTCTGGACTCGCTGGGTCAGAACTGGATGTGGTAGCGGCACGAACTTCATCTGTAGTTCCAACGCCAAGGGGAACCACATACTGTTCGCCCACTTGTGGGCCACTATTGCCGCTACCCCCTTGAAGGATCTCAGTTTGTTGAGGACCCTCAACAGAAGGTTGTGAGGAGGGAACAGATAAATCCTGGACCACCTGTTCCAGTCGAGGGACATTGCGTCCACTGCTTCCGCTAAGGGGTCCTCGTACGGGGACACGTACAGGGGCAACTTCTTGTTGTCTTTCGTCGCAAAGAGGTCTATTTGCAGTTCTGGGACTTGATTCAGAATGAAGGAAAATGATCCTGCGTCTAAGGACCATTCCGACTCTATCGGTGTGAACCTGGATAGAGCGTCCGCTGTCACATTGCGGACTCCTTGAAGGTGAACTGCCGACAGGTACCACTTCTTCTTTTCTGCCAATCGGAAAATGGCTAACATCACTTGGTTGAGAGGTGGTGACCTCGACCCTTGTCGATTCAAGCATCTCACAACCACCTCGCTGTCTGTCACCAATCTTATGTGGATCGAGTGACGCGGGGAGACTTTCTTTAAGGTAAGGAGCACTGCCATAGCTTCTAGAAAGTTTATATGAAAGGTCCTGAATAGCTTGGACCAAGTCCCCTGGACTTTTTTCCGATGAGAGTGACCTCCCCATCCCTCCTTTGAGGCGTCTGAGTGAATCGTCATCGACGGGGGAGGTGGCTGAAGAAGAACCGACTTCTTTAGATGTCTGGCTTGGGACCAAGGTCTGAGAAGAGTACGTAGCCGAGGCGGCACTGGTCTTCTCAGGTCTCTTCGCGCGTTTGATGCATACCTTCTCCAAACTCCGGTTGCATCCTTTAGCTGTGCTCTTAGCACTGGGTCTGTCACTGAAGCAAACTGGAGAGAGCCTAGTACCCTCTCCTGTTCGCGTCTTGATATCCTTTTGGAATCTAGAAGTCTCTTGACAGAGCCCGCTATCTCCTTCCTTTTCTTCATTGGGATGGAGAAACTGTGTGACAAAAGGTCCCAGTGGATTCCCAGCCACTGGAACTTTTGGGATGGAGAAAGTCGAGACTTTTTCTTGTTGATCTTGAAGCCTAGGTACTCTAGGAACTGGATCACCTGACTGGAAGCTTGTAAGCATTCGGTCTCGGATGCTGCCCACACCAGCCAGTCGTCCAGGTAGGCTACTACCTGAATTCCCTTTAGGCGTAATTGTTTGAGAGCTGCGCTCGCAAGCTTCGTGAAAATCCTTGGGGCTATGTTTAGCCCGAATGGCATGGCTCTGAAGGCGTACAGTTTCCGTTGTAGCCTGAACCCTAGGTAGGGGGAGAGTCGACGGCTGATTGGGATGTGCCAATAGGCGTCTGACAAGTCTATAGAGACTGAGTATGCCCTCTTGGGCAGTAAGGTCCTTATGTGTTGCAGTGTTAGCATCTTGAATTTGCAATTCACTATGAACTTGTTGAGTGGTGACAAGTCCAGAATGACTCTGAGCTTTTCCGAGTCTTTCTTGGGAACACAAAACAGCCTCCCTTGGAATTTGATGGACTTCACCTTTCGAATCACATTTTTCTCCAACAGTTCTTGAACGTACTCCTCCAAAATGGGGGTGGAGTGTTGGAAAAACCGAAGGCATGGGGGTGGAGTGCTGTACCAGCTCCAACCCAGTCCATTCTTGAGTAGGCTTTGGGCCCAGGGATCGAAGGTCCAGCGATCCCAAAATTTCATTAGTCTCCCTCCTACCGGTATCGTTTCACTTGGACTGCCGTCCTGAGGTCTTGCCTCCCTGACCACGACCACCTCTGAATCCCCTTCCCCTTGAGGGGCGCCTAGACGAGCCTCTGGCTGCTCCACTAGGCTTTGCACGAAAGGAAGAAGACTGTCCTTCGAACGTTGGGGTGAATGTGGTTGACTGACCTGGCACAGCCTGGGGTACCCACTGAAAAGTAGTCGGGGTTTGTGCCACCATCTGGGGCACTGGAGGCAAAGGCAATTGCAGTTGCTGTTGCTGTCTATAAGGCTTGGCTGGCCGAGACGGTAGCCTAGTCCTCATATTCTTCCTCTTTGGTTGAGGACCCTCATCCGGGGAAGATTTTCTTTTGATAGCCAGGCCCCACTTCTGGAGAAGGTTTCTATTCTCCACGGCGGCCTTATCAACAACCTCTTTGACCACATCGGTAGGGAAAAGGTCTTTTCCCCAAATGTTGGAGGATATTAACTTCCTTGGCTCGTGTCTCACCGAAGCCCCGGTGAACACGAACTCCCTGCAAGCTCTCCTTGCCTTGACGAAGCCATAAAGGTCCTTCGTCACTGTGGCTAGGTGAGACTTAGCCACAACCATGAACATTTCATGGACCTTAGGGTTACTTGCCATCGTCTCAAGAGTAGTCTGATGAGACATTGAGGCAGCCAGTCTTTCTTTTGTCTCGAACTCTCTTCGTAAAAGAAATTCGGACAACTTGGGGAGGTCCTCGCCGAATTGCCGTCCGGCAATATCAGCCTCCAACTTTCCCACTGAGAATGTCAGATGGACATCCTTCCAGTCCTTGTGGTCCATAGGCAGAGCCAGCGACAAGGGTTTACACTCCTCCAGGGAGGGGCAAGGCTTGCCGGCCTCGATTGCCTTTAGGACAGCCGCAAACCCTTTTTGTAAAAAGGGGAAGGCTCTATCAGAAGAGGACACAAAAGAAGGGAGCTTCTTGCTCAATGCTGCTACCTTCGAATTCGAGAAGCCCCTCTCTTTCATCGAGGATGAAAGTAGGGCTTGAGCCTTAGCATGGTCCATAATAATGACCTCTTTCGGCTCTGTCTCCTCCCTTGAAGCTGGTTCTTTTCTCAGCCGGACATAGCAGTCCGGATATGATGCCTTGCTGGGCCAGAATTCTACCTCCTCTAGGAGAACTGAACCCAGCTTATCCGAAATGACGATCTTACCAGTCGTCATTGGCATGTGCTCAGCATACCTCCATGGGTTAGCATCTGAGCATATGGGAAGGTCTTTCACATTGAGCCTTTTCCGGGGCCCATGTGATTCTGCTAGGGACTGCATACGCAGTTCCATTGCAGCCGCCTTCTCCTGATTCTCCTTCTGCATTTGTTGGATCATTCCAACAATCGAAGAGAGGGCCTGTCCCAGTTCTACTGGGAGACCAGCGGATGTTGAGGGGATGGGCTCCGGCATCTGAACCGGAGTAGCCGACACCTCGTCGACCCCATCCTCTGCGACATCCGGGGTTTGAACTTGATCCTGACCTTCTGCCAGGAGGTCTTCTTCCAAACCTTCGTCCACATCAGACATCCTGTCACACAACTGGATGTCTTGCATCGCATCTGCGACTTCCTCGTCCACCTGGACTAGGTCTTGGGGGATCTCCTCTTGAGGCTGGGGAATCACTGCTTCAGCTGATGCCTGGGGAAAAAGATACGCCCTCATCTTCTCACTAGGAAGATAATGGCCAGAGGTGTTCTTCTTGAAGCCCCTTACCCAAGTACGGAGCTTTTCCCTAGCTATATCCCTTGATTCCGCCGTTCTAGGGGAATCAAAAGCCTCAGTAATCAGGTTAGTGCATACAGTACATACCTGAGGGTCCCAATACTGGAGATCATCCTTGGAGACAGCGCATGCTGCGTGTCTCCTACAACACTCATGTCCGCAGAGGTTCCTGCTACGGACATTGCAGAAAACATTTCCGCACTTCGGAGGGTCCTCCTGTAAAGAGAAAAAATTTCCATGAGTATCAAGTGAACTATGTATCACTAGATATGCATAATATAGCATAACAATTCATAAAGGAAAGACACACACTTGTGTTTTTCTCACAACCCATTGTTGCAGCTTTCCAGATAATAAAATCAAAATTGGTTTATCTCTACTAGAGTAACCAATGCAAGGTTTCCAGAGGAAACAGGTGGAGCTCACACCTAGGCAATGATTTTAAAATCCTGGATAATAGACGGGGAAGACTCTGCTTCCTGTCTGAGGGCAACAACAAAGGGCTGTGCAAGAAAACACAATAGTGTTAGAAGATACAGTGCTGTACCTAAACTTTTACTATAGTTTTCTTCTTACTGTATATGCTATACAGAAGAATACTAGTACAGTATAGGAGGATGTGTGCCGGCCTGCCTTTGCCGGCCGGCACACACCACAATTAGCTTTAAAGTATACTACTTAACAGCTATAGGGCGGCAGCCTTCTGGTTCAAATGCCTGTGCCGGCGGCAGTAGCTGCCGGCCAGCAACAGCCAGTGTTGGCCGGCAATGACTGCCGGCCAGTAACTACACAAGGTAGTACCTAGCTGCCGGCCACACTCTTGGTGACCGGCAGACAAGGACTGACATAAGCCGGCCGGCAAAGGTACAAGACCAATGCCAGCCGGCAGCAAAAGAACCAGAAGACTACACCTGCCCGGCTGTCTGCCTCATAGGCCGGCAGCCGGGACAGGTACAGCACTAGAAGAAAATTGAATGGATGCCGGGATAAGAGTGTACACGACCCCCCAAGCCCGGCAACCGAAAGAGTGCATATAAGGAAGGGGAGAAACTTAATTCAGGCTTCCTTGACCAATGCCGTCCGGCTCTGTCGGCAGGCATGGATGAGGGACCAAGAGAGGTCCGGGCAGCACTCGAAAACATAAGACCCTTGCCGGCCAGCATCTCAGCCGGCCGGCAATGGCCTTAGTCAATTCCATATCCCAACCTATACTAGGTCCAGAAGTAGAATGACGTACAGTACAGTAATACCCCTGCCAGCCAGCTCTGCCGGCCGGCAAGGTACAGTACAGTAATGGCAAGGCCATTACGGAGATAGAGGGGGAAGGGACAAAAGGGTCCTGCCAACCTTGCTTTAGTGACAGATCACCCGCAGCCAAGAACTCTGTCTTAGCCTAAGGGAGATCTAAGGGAAAGGGTCAGCAATACTTGCCAGCTTCCAAAGCACCAAAGCAAGGAAGGCGTTGCTATTCCCAAGGGAAGATTTTATCCTCCCCAAGAACAGCAACAGGACTTAGTCTGGTCGATCACAAAAGGAGGAATCATACTACAGAAACCTTCGATAGTGACCTAAGGGAGCTAAGCTCCCTTTATAAGTGTTGGGTCAGCGAGGGGAACTCTGCCCCAAGCCAGACAACA
>NC_090732.1:25937575-25942575 GCF_036898095.1 Palaemon carinicauda | reverse complement strand
TGATATGTACATATATATATATATATATATATATATATATATATATATATATATATATATATATATATATATATATATATATATATATATATATATATATATATATATATATATCACTAACTACATCCGTTAACAGTAACTAATGATATGTACATATATATATATATATATATATATATATATATATATATATATATATATATATATATATATTTACTTATTTATTTAGTTACTGTATATTTAGACTCTACAAAATCCTTATACCCATAGCCCTTTTTAACTAAACTTTATCTAATGCGGTATGTTATTTTGTATTGAAATATTGCACTACAGAAATGAAAATTAATCACTTATAGCTCTAAACATAATCTACTGGAAATAGCATTACAAAAACTTTATATTTTATTCAATAGTTCCCCTTAATATGTACTTCAACATTCTCATGACGACGTTTTAATCCACCAGATGACTTTTCAAAATGTAATTTGTTGCCCTGAAAACAGAATCTTCAGTGTTATGAAACTACCTGGATTCAAATACTCAGATATGGGCAAATCATGTTGAAATTTAAACAGAAATTGAATGATACTTAGAATAAGTGTTTCAAGGATCCCTTAACACCGCCACTCAAAAACAGCTGATATCACTCCAAACCCTCTAATGAAAGTTTTGATTAGTCCACATTAGCGCTCTGACTTACGTTCTTAAAATTCCACCCAGAAAAAAACATGACTAAACTTTTAATGACGAATTCATTAGCAAAACTTAGGCGTTAGCGTCAATGATAAACTTCGCACCCGGGAGATTCTTTCTCCTCCCTTATTTGCTGGACGAAACTTTGGTGATATTTATTTGTTTATTGGAAAGTACATTTCTTAGTAATTTAAAAGCCCAGATATCTATATCGATGTAACCGGACTTTGTTAAAGCTATCTTTCTTTTAACGGTTTAAATGCCACGCATGAATGACAGTGACATTGCCCTATCGATCAGGACAATGTCCTAGATACTGACCCTATATACATATGATCAGTGCCTAAACCCCACTCCCACCCAACCTAGGACCAAGAAAGGCAAGGCAATGGCTGCTGATGGCTCAGCAGATACACCTATTGACTCCTCCAACCCTGGTATATTTAGCTCACTAAGATGGTAAGGCTGCAATGACAAATGAAATTAACGAGTTTGAGTGGGACTGGAATCCCAGTCAGGCGTTCACCAGTCAGGGACGTTGCCACAGCGGCCACCGCAACCCTGATGAGAACGTGGATGAAAATTGTAAAATAGATAAGGAAATACTGTATATAGATAGGTATTTTTTTCATCATTTGCATGCAGGACTGTATGATCATAGAGGGTTAAGGCAAGTGATCAATATGTAAGTAACTATTCATATTAGAGTTTAAGATTACTCTTTAGATTACTAATAATCGGGAAGCAGCATTGAGGTATACCTGTGCATCTTCTGGTATTTGATATTGATACTGATAATGGATACGAGATATGGTGATCTTTAAACTGAATTAAGATTTGTTATCGTGACTTCATATAAAGAAATAGGATTTATACATAATCATTTGGGTTAGACAATCCTGCAAAATATTCACTTGACAATCAAATCTTACATATTGTTACGTAATCGTTACCACTATAACAAGTAAACAATCCTCATGACTCTGGACTCACTGTTGAGTTTTTAAAATGTAAAAAAGAAAAAAAAAATAATTTTTGTACTCAATAGGTTAATTCATAGCTCTTTAACTTTACCTGAAACTACGATAGTTTTTAATTTTTGTAAAGAGCTATTTACAAGAAAGATTTAAATTCTTTCCCAAAGACCGGTGCAATATCATATTTCCCCACTTATATAATCAATATTCAAAGAAATTTGGATATATTTTGTTTTTAATAATAATAATAATAATAATAATAATAATAATAATAATAATAATAATAATAATAATAATAATAATAATAATAACAGGGCATATCATTATGAACAAGATAAACACATGGATCACTTATAACTATAATCAGTTTTAAGTTTTGATTTTAAAGAGAGAGAGAGAGAGAGGAGAGAGAGAGAGAGAGAGAGAGAGAGAGAGAGGAGAGAGAGAGAGAGAGAGAGAGAGAGAGAGAGAATTACTGCAGTTGTTATCTCTTGTGTTTCGAGTGAATTTGGAACTTGTGTTGTGTTTAATACTTTTCTTCCCTTTTTTTTAAGTGAGCGTGTAATCCTCTGAAACGTTTTCTGTTGTTGTTGTGAGATTTATCGAAGCTGTCAGTGTGTTCGGTCACGTGTCAGTAGAGCATTAGAGTCGTTTGCTTTGAATGCTGTCTTTCCAAGTGCTTGAGGTGAGAGGGCTTGCTTAATTGGGTACTGCTTTTTATTTTTTTATTTTTTTTCGACCCAACTATCTTCTTTCAGTGTTTCCAACTCTGTTTTTTCTCTTTGTTTACAGTGATAATTAATGGGAATTGCCTGAATTGAATCCTCATTGTCTAAACAGGGTAAATGATTATATATTTTTTTTTATTTATTTATCATCTACCGTTTAATTCGTCATTAGGTACCAAAGTATTTCTAACAATCAGTTTTGGGTGGGAAAAATCAAAATTTTGTATTATCCTTCAAAGTATTAATAATCGGGAACTTTAATCGTATTATGAAATGTTGTTAACAGCATAAAATTACTTTTTTTGAGGGTTGCAAGTTTTGAACTCCGTCGAAGCAACTGTGGTTTATCCCAATTAAACTTCCTTCCGTGAGAATGTTAAAGAGAACATTTGAGAAACACCTCATCATTTTAATGGTACCTTCTATGCTGATTGCGAGTCAACTATGCAAAGTACTTCCCTTTCTTACTATACCCCAATTTTCATTTTTATATCAATGACTTCAATAGAAGCAAGTACACTTCTTTTATGTTATAATAACGATAGGAAGTGCCTATCACATTCCATTATATAATTTGGAGACAGATTTCAAAGATTATATTAAGTATAAATAAAGAAAGTAAAAAGTAACAAAACATTTGTACTTTTTCCTTTCGTTCTAAAAGATGGTGAAGAATTGTATTTTGACGACCCTTGCCATTAAGCCCCAGTACCAGTTTAATGCTGGATGTAAAAACCTATTTACTGAATTAAACGAGATAGTATCATCTCGTATGTATTTTTATATTCGACTTTACTCTTGTACTTCAAAATCGAAAATACCTCTTTCCAAAAGAAAATAAGAAAATCATGAATATTTGCTAATTAATATTTTACCAAACATATCAGTCAAAACAGGATTTGCCAGTTCTCAAAAGTGATGCAAGTAGATTTTTTTTTCTCACTAATAATTGAGTAATAATGCTGCCTAACAATACCTTATTCTAATCCTAAAGGTATGATATACTTAATAGCGAAGAGAATATAACGATTTACGAATGGCAAAATAAAAGTCCTTTATACATCACAAAAATATATGTGATTTTATAAAAGAAAACGCCATCCATCTAAAAAAAAAAAAAAAAAAAAAAACGAATATTCACTATATTAGCATACACTTCCCCTCCGTATCAGGCAGAACATTTTATATGAATCTCAGTGTTTGTTTTAATTTGATTTCATATTAAAGTAAGAATGATATAGAAATAATATCAGTCATTTCAATTTACGAGATGTTGTTTACCACAGACCATATAAGTCATTTCCTGAAAACCCTGTTGTACAAAAATTTAAAATCCGGATATTGTGATGATTGATATTTTCATAAATGGGATATCAAATTTCTCTTTTCTTCGAATATACAATAGTATGGTGAGGTCCTTGTTATGTATTCTATAAACTGTGTACTGTAATACCATAGCGCTATATGTACTGGAAGTGATATTGCATCAGATTTCATTGATAGAACATGTTTCACTTAAATAAGAACTTATAGCGTATATTATAAAGCATTGAATCCTTCATTTATTTACTCAAAGATAAAATATAATTCTTGAATTGTAATGCACTTGAGATTGGAATCGTTTACGTTGGTGCTCGATTGTTCATTTTGTATCGTTTATTTGTTTACGACGCCAAGACACGACAGTCCAAATCACGAGACCCCGAGAGAGCTTTCTTTTATTGATGAATTATACAGTGGTTTAACTTTACAATCAGTTATTACATCCAAGCTAACGACCGGAATGTCATAATTAGATATCATACTAATAAACTAATATCGTTTCAGGTAAACAGCAGTAATGAAGTCTTGACACAAGAATATCCCGAATACAAATATTCTCAGGAGTAAAAAATCTAAAATTTAAAACTATAATTTTTTAATAAATAATTCCCTCAGTAGAATAAATTTAGGATTATATATATATATATATATATATAGGATTATATTATTTAGGATTATATATATATATATATATATATATATATATATATATATATATATATATATATATATATATATATATATATATATATATATATATATATATATATATAATAAATAATTTTTACTTTTCATCAATACTTCTAATTCTTCAGCAGAAAAAGCCTTATTTCCAGTAATTTTCTTTAACAAATTTCCTTTACTCAGTAAGTATCAGTAAATAGTTTGTAGCTAACTATCACTAACAAGGTACGGAATTCTTAACTATCATAACAACACTGGCAATAGAGGATAAGCAGATTATAAAAGTTGCCCAAATGAGATGATAAGATGACATTACCTACTCCATGATATGATCCTGCCAAAGATTCAACAAAGCCTTTCACCCGAAGACAATTAGAAAGATGAAGCTACCGGGAATTTTAACGAGTTGGTAACAGACTTCAACCAATGACCAAAAAGATAAAAAAATGCGGGGTTAAAATTCCCCCATCATTAAAATTCTAGGTATCAAACACGCTGGGTTTATTTTTCCTTATATTTTAAAAAGTCTTGTCCCAATCCTTTTAATTTTTTCAACTCCCGAGAATTTTGCTGTCCAACCAAGTCATGAACTATG
>NC_090732.1:25911468-25931468 GCF_036898095.1 Palaemon carinicauda | reverse complement strand
TATTTATATCAACGAAATCCAGAGCCTCTGTTATTCTGTCATTCTTTACCTTGGGCGGAAAATTAGTGCTGGACGTTTTACTAGTTGATCTAGTGATTACTTGGGAGATTTTACCTGGCTTTTTGGAGAGCTCATCTTTGATTACTACCTCAGGTGTTGTTACAATCAATTTAGGTTTAAGTACAGAGGATCCTGCAAGATCATTACCAATAATTATCTGAATAGGGTAACAAGGTAATGGTTTATCTAAGACGGCAACTTTTGCCTTACCTGTAAAATAAGGACAAGCAATATCCACCTCAGCCTCGGGTAGAAGAGTAGTTGTGGTTAAGTCACTTTCTGCTATGTACTCTTTTGTGTATTTTAAGTTGTCTTGACTGGCAGCCGAAATTATTGTCTGGGATGAAGCAGAGTCTCTCAGAGCTGTGACAAATGAATCATTAAGTGAAGCCTCACACATGAATTCATTAAATGGTTCCAGATCCTATGAATGAACAAAAGCATGACATGTCACTGCACCTTTAGTTTTCTTGTACTTACCATCAGTGCTTACCTCTGACTTCTGACATTTTTGACTGGGACAATTTTCTATGGAGTGTCCATCTTTCTTACAATAAGCACAACTAACATGGTGAGATTTAGGCTATGAGACATTCTTTGAAGAATATTTACTATTCTTGTGAATTAGATAATAGTCGTCAGCTAAGCTAGCTGCTTTTAGCACTTTAATTTCACCTTTAAAATGTACATAAGTAGCAATATTAGAGGGAACTTGTAGCAAAAATTCCTACAACAAAATCAGATTTTTAAGAGAGTCTAAATCATTAACACCAGCTCTCTCCAAACATTTATTAAACTGTCTTACCTTTATATTACAAAATCCTACAAAAGTCTGAGATTGAGTCTTGAAAGAGTTTCTAAACGTTTGCCTGTAGCCTTCCACAGTAATGGCATATGCATCTAAAACAGTCTTTTTAAGGTCTTTATAGTCTTTAACCTTAATTGCGATGCAACATATGCAGCCTTACCTTTCAAGTGGTTGCGCACGAGTATTGTCCAGAAATTAGGCGGCCAATTCAATGACGTTGCTATGTCTTCAAATATTTGAAAGAAAACCTCTGGATCCTTATCGTTGAATTCGGGAACTAATCTGCTGGCTTTAGTCACATCGAATCTCGTGGGAAGTTTTTCTTCATCCTCTTTAGCCTTAAACCTGATAAAGGCCGACCTCTCCAGTTTTTCGAGTTCCAACTCATTGAGCCTTTTCTGATTTTCAAATTCTTCTCGTCTTCTTTCTTGTTCCAAGAGTCTTCTTTCTTGTTCCCTTTCTTGTTCCGCGAGTCTTCTTTCTTGTTACCTTTCTCGTTCCACTTCAAGAACTTTAAACTGAAGTTTCAGTTTTTCCACTTCAGGATCGACATTAGCAATGGAACCTGTAAGGGTTCTTAGTTCTTCTACATCTTCATTGTCCTCTGTTATGAGGTTTTTATTCAGCAAGAACTGAAGGATGTCATTAATGATACGTGCTTTGATAAGAGTCATATCTGTAGGGATTTGGCATTTAATCGCAACCATGAGAAGTTCCTGTTTTTTAGCCAAATGCAAGGTTAAAAATTCCTCTCTAGGATTAGCTAAGAATTTCTCGAGATCAAAATGCATGATTGTTATCAAGGTAATAAAGTTTAATATTTAAATCCTGAACGTGCTGATTAAGTTACGGTACACAAAATACAGAATTACTGAATTCGTAGCACAAACCAATTAATTAGGTAGTTAATAATCGATTCTTCAATTATCGTATACGAGTTTACGTCCGTTTTAACACAAAACATAGTGTAGGCGAGACTAATAACAACATGAGCGTTCAAAATGAAGTGATGGGCCAGGATGGCTTAAGTTTATCTAATGATCATTAAGTGATTAGACCGATAACGAAAGCGCGATACCCATAAAGGATTTGATTGGCAAGGATGGCTTTTATGTTGATATCCAAGAATAAAATGAGGTTGGACGGATAACGAAAGCACCATACCCAAATTTAACAAAAGGGATTTCGAAAAATCCGAAGGGACAAGTAGGTGAACGAATGACGCCCGAGGTAACACAAAACTAGCATATTTCGGACTACTTGTAGCGAGAGTAACCCTTATTTGCGGCTCGTAATACGGGGCGGGCAAAAAGAAACATAAAAGGCTGTAGAACCCAGCGGACTAACAATTGTTGACAGCTATTCCTCCATATTACCGATGCCTGAGCGAGCGAGTGAGGAGTATACTTCCACTATAACAGAAAGTTAACAATGAACGATTGAGGATTAAGAGCAGTGTTACAAAATCTTACGGTTCGTATTTCACTGGTTCTGTGCGTGTTTGTGAACCACTAAACCATTCAATTCACTTTTTACGATTCACGATCCCGGACAGGCCCCCATTTTGTCACCTCTGTGATGGAATATCTCAGGTCTTAAGAGAATTCAACATACCTTACATTATCTTGTTAATTAACCCACGAACCATTATTACTTAAAGGGTGACAAAGGAAACACTGCTCACGTATTTATATACATTATAATACCAACTAATCCACAATAACAAAAACAAGTGATCAAAACACCAACATTAATTAAATACTAACACTTTAGTTACAGCTTACGGTACTGAATACCAAAATAAGATATAACAATCACAACTGTCACTGTTTGTAGTGGGAAGTATACTCCTACTTCATCCCAAAAATCAAGATCCAAAGAAAGGTGTGAAAATACCAAAGCAAGGAGCATAGAGTGGAAATAGATTGCGCGGTCAAGAGATGGCGCTGAGGCAAAAGAGATAATACACATATAGAGAAAAGGTACATCGTTGAAAATAAAATTATACAATATATTTATGTACAAAGAGGGAGAGCGGCAATTCGTCATAGTATATATATATATATATATATATATATATATATATATATATATATATATATATATATATATATATATATATATATATATATATATATATATATATATTTATATATATATATATATATATATATATATATATATATATATATATATATATATATATATATATACATAAATAATATATAATAAGAAGATTGAAGAATGAAGGAAACATCCACGTCAACCAGCAATACATTTAATTCCAAAAATCCTAATAAGAATTACATTTGTACATATACAGCGCTTTGCATTACTAGTCAAAATGACTCTCTAACACCATAGACTATAATTTCACGTATCGGGAATTGAATAACACCAGGTATAGAGTCTTTTTTTCAAAACAGGATAGCCTGCTGCAAGTTAGCTTGATAAAAATTAAATATTTCTTTTCCTGTAAGACTATTTTAATTAAAGTTTTCTGTTTGTTGGTTTTGTCCTCTGCCTAGATACTATAAATATGGTGCTGATTAAAGATATTCATATTATTAGTCACATTCCTCGACACATTTCTTGAAGGTATTATCAACAACCTCTTTATAAAAGTAACGTTTCATGTTGACCATAAAAATATGAGTAACTTAAGTGCTATACATCCGCCACCCCAACACCCTTCTTCTTCCTTTTTTTTTTTTTTTTTTTTTTTTTTTTTTGTCTATATTAAAAACTATTACACTTTTTTCATTTGCCCTTTTCATTTTGTCTTCCAATCTTTCTGATCTCCTAAACCGTTTAGCAGAACTGTAATTTATATTATCTATTTTCCTTATCGATAATGATACATAGGTGAAGGCAGTTTCAATTCCTTTTCTATTTCCAATTTTTTTATCAGGCATTCCAACCTTAGATACTTCAGTAGTTCTAGAGGTTGCGTTTATTACGTCACTATCAATATTTACTGTACAAGAGTTTGATGGTCTGATATAGGATCTGTGTATTACTTTAGATTTATACTAAACTCATTGTATTATAAGTATACCACATTTATCAACTAATATTTTTTTGTAACGTATTCTTCGCTCTTAAGCCTATTATGTAAAATTGCTCTACCAATTATCTGGTTTTCTCTTATTAAAATTTGTTACCTCCCTTTAAATTATTATCCGCAAATAGTTAGTCTGTCCTTTGCTTTTGATGACCAGCTCTTGCGAGTGTTATTTCCTGCAATATCCAATTCTTCCCTCAGTAACTTCAATTGCTCATTGATCACTTCATTATCTATTGTTGTCCCTCCGCTGTATAAATCATGATCCTAATAGTCAATGCTCGATTTCGGTGTTCTTCCAAATAGCCAAAAAAATAGGGAGAGTATTCTGTTACTGAATGACGGGTTGAGTTGTAAATTAAGATTAGTGACTAGATAGAAAGACCATTTTTTATTTCTCTCTTCGTCAAGTGTTTGCAATAAACTATATTTTTTCCTGTTTGCCAACTCCTTCTGGCCATTTCCCTGTAGATGATGAGACGTTCTCGATTCTGAGATATCAAATACTTTCTAAACTGACCCTGCCAAACTGCTTTGAAAATTCCTCCCTTGTTTAGAATATGGTCTTTCTTGAATGTCAAATTTACAAAATACCCCACTGACCAAAATTTGGGCTACTAGGGTCATTTTTGGTCTTTAGTAAGGAACGGCTATAAAATTTGCAGAAATTATCCGTTAAAACAAGAGCCGTTGAATATTTCTTAACAGAAAAAAGTCCTTTTCGATAAGCTCTGCTGATTTCAATGTGAATTGAGGTAGTTTTAACACACAACATTTCATGTTCAACGGTAAAGATACCAGGCAATTTTGAACATACTCCCTAACAAAACACATAACCTTTGGCAAATAAACCCTTGCTGGTAAAACTTTCTCCGTTTGATCTATTCCCTGGTGAGCAAATTTATCATGGTGTTCCACTCAACACTTTTTTCGAGGTTTATGGAGCTGCTAACATACATTTCTATATTTGGAATTGGTCGGTATCTACTTTTTAAACTATTTTTTTTTTCTTATCTGTAAATTTTTCAATTATTTTTTCCTTGTGAGGTATAATGTTAGATTCTCTGATTTTGCAGGTTCACCTAATATGAATTTTTTAACTACTGATGAAATACGACATGACTTTTATTTTGCATTTTACATCCTTCTAGTCTAATATGTATTGTGGCACCATAATTTTCACGGAGGTACTTGTAACCAAAGGTTCAATCCAAATGCCATCACCACCTAGATTGTCTCCGTCCCTAACCTGCCTCGAGAGCCCATCAATATTAGAGTTTTCCTTTCCAGGCTTAAATTCTATTTCAAAAGCAAATACTGTCATATCTACTGCCCATTTCTACTTACTGTGATCTAGTTTGACCAGCAGTGACATTTTTGAAGAAGCATTACTAAAGAAAACAAAGGGAAGAAAGTTGTACGTAACTGATATGAGGCTGTTGAGGTGGATGAGTGGAGTAGTCAGAATGGGCAGGGTAAAAAGTGAACATATTAGGGGTACTTTGCAGGTAAATGAAGCATCAAAGAGAAAGTAAGATTAAGACGGTGTGGCAACTGGATGAGAAGAGTAGAGGAACACACGGCAATAGAAGAGATGGACGTGCAGGTAGATAGAAAACGAAAGAGAGGAAGATTTGAGATGATATGAGGAAAAAATTAGTATGGGAGGAAATGCTACAGGACAGAGGTGTATATATATATATATGTATATATATATATATATATATATATATATATATATATATATATATATATATATATATATATATATATATATATATATATATATACATATATGTGTGTGTGTGTGTGTGTGTGTGTGTATATGATATATATATATATATATATATATATATATATATATATATATATATATATATATATATATATATATATATATATATATATATATATACTGTATATATATATATATATATATATATATATATATATATATATATATATATATATATATATATATATATATATATATATATATATGTGTGTGTGTGTGTGTGTGTGTGTGTGTGTTTATATATACTCATACACACACTGAATATACGAAATATATGAATAAGAAAACTATCGATAATATCTAGAATTAATCAGATTAATGAACTATTATGCAAAAGATTTGAAACCTTTTATTAATATAACATTCATTGATACTGGCATTGACAATATTCAATTTATGATATGTTACAAGTTACCGGAAATATATTTTATTTTCATCCCCACTGCCATATTAGAATTTGGTTTAATTATTACGTAAAATTCAATATAAAGATATGAAATTTTACTTCGGATAAAAATGAAAAAAAAGGCTTTGATCAATCAGTGATATATTTTTTGGATGATTAAAAAATCTCAGACCATTTTTACGAACATATATTTTGTGTCCGTTACGAATATGTCAGATTTTACTTTTAATTCCAAATTGATATATAACTCCAAAACAAAAACATTATGGGAATTACATATAACTTTCCAATATCGAATATACTGTAGGCTACCATACAAACAGTGGGTAAAGCTATACCACCTACCTCTTCCAGATGTTATAAAAGAGATAACATTGAATTAATACACTTATCGATTTAATTCACATTATATACCTATAGAAACAAAACATGATTTTGACTGTTGTAAACAAGTCTTTCGAATTCGGGTTAAGTACTTAAAATCTGAATGGCCATTTCCAGCGAAATAAATGAGTAGAATTCTTGTATTATTTGGTTATGTTCATCATACGACGATTTTGGGGAATTTTGTAGGATAAATGTGTTTAAAGTGTGAGAGAAGGAAAGAGCGGTTGTAGTGGACGACTCATTCGATTATTATGACAGAGATATGAAATGTGTAATTTCAAATAAAATCACGAGGTATATTCTGAGCTAGAGAAAGCTAAAGCATAACTGGCAGTGACGCAATTCGTTAGGTTTTGAATATGCATGTTATCAAAACCGATTTGTTGAAAATGAATAGGAATATCTTTGATGAAACCGAAACTTATCTATGAATATGTAGATTTCGAGCGACTGGTGGGAGTGATATAAAAGGGATCATGATATATCTATGGATATTTTCAAATATTCTAGAATTACAATTATAAGGACAGGTAAAAAAAAAAAAAAAAAAAAAAAAAAAAAAAAAAAAAAAAAAAAAAACATAGGAGGAGGATGGATTTATGATAAAATAAAGCTGTATATAGATATGGAGTGACTAAAGATATACTGATAGGATATACAGACAATGAACTACAGACCAATCTATAAACACATATTAGGGTTTGTACAAAGGAAACGTTGAAACAGCGCGCTGGGAAGAATTATACTTTCATGGCGATCAGATGACAGGGAATGGGATAGAAAAAAAAATCAGTAGAGTTGAAAATAGTCTGATACTTTTTGATCTATATAGAAGAGGTTTACGAGTTCCATCCATTTTCTAACACGAACAACCAATGAATCTGGAACCACTGGATACAAAGATTTAGTTAATGCGCTCGTTCAACGTGCGCTCTGTGGTTACCTGCTTCATGATGGTGTATTTAGAACTATTGTCATTAGGTGTATGCCTATGCACGTTATAAGCTAAGATTCCTGCGAGTAGTGGATAGTATATTATGTGAGCTCGCACTCCTACTTCGCATCGTAGATTGCCTATATTAGGCCAGTCTTAAATTGTATTGTATTAAATCGTCAATAGTGATATACACACTCATAATAAAATCTAAATTAAAAACATTTCCTATTAGCCCTTAAAACTACCAGAGAGATAATAATCATACAGGAAAAAAATACATATTCCTTGCTGCTGCTAATAGCTTTTGATAACACTATAATATCTTGTTTATTTGCCTTAATATCATTATTCGTAGCTCTCAACCATCTATCATGGAATAGAGGTTTTCATTAATATATGTAAAAAAATTACTTAATTACACGGTTGCTATCTTTAATCGCTGCCATCAGTGTAATCCATCAACACTAAATGTGAAAGGTCTATAACAAAAATGTGTGGTGTATTCACTCATTTATGAGATTTGTTATTGAATGATATGCGTTGATAAATGTATTGATAAATGTGAACTCGTATTTCAAAAACCTAACCAGTACAGTGTAACTATTATTGAGTTATATCTTTGAAGAACACTTTATCATTTAATTATACACACACACACACACATATATATATATATATATATATATATATATATATATATATATATATATATATATATATATATATATATATATATATATATATATATACATATATATATATATATATATATATATATATATATATATATATATATATATATATATATATATATATATATATATATATATATATATATATATATAGACTTGAAGAGAGGGGGTGGATAAAAGTCCTGTAGATTTAACAATTTACTCATGTAAAAAAAAAAAGAGTTAATAATCTCACTTTACCAAGAAATAAATCAAACAGTAACTTCAAAAATGTAAAAATGTAAAGGTAAGTCACTGAGCTGAACAAATCCTCAACTTATTTCTTGAACTCCATAGTACTACATCCGTAGATTATTCTCCACCGGGAAGCCGAGGCAAGCTTCAATTATTCACTCAATTCTCTCTTCCCTCTTGTCTTTTCTCTTTCGGGGTTGCCTTACAACTTCACACGTTCTGTCTTCAGTTTTCTTTTGTTATCAGCGTATAGCTTCTTACCTTTATACAAAGGAAACTAGTCCACAACTTGATCAATATTATATTCCTTCTTTATTTTGCGGATTTCTTCAGAACAGTCTTACTAGAAAAGGACTAGACTGGTAAATGACTTACGGGCTTCCAAAGCAAGAGCCCGTGTCTTGCATAAGGCAAGACAATCCTTACTGGCTGATTGACTGCAACACGATAGTGTAATTAATTTCTCCGAAGCAGGTAAACAAGGTCGCCTACAACTTTTGTTCAGGAAGCTTTCTTAATGAGACCTTACTCGTTGACAGCTTCCCCTTCCTTAAGTTGGCGCACCTAAGGGTGTTTCCAATATGGTGGATTGAGTTAATAACGTCTTGATTACATGATTTCTGGTTTCTGTTCACATTATCTTTCACAGAGGCTCTTGTTTTTCAACACGCTCCCGCAACGAATCTTCTAGCGCAGGATGTTTGTGCTAAAAGAAACGGCAGTGTTTATAGTTTTTACAAAAAACAAGACTTAATTCTCTTAAAATTACCTACATTACCCTTTTGTTTTTATCTGCCTGGAATTCATATGAATTACTTTTTTTCACGTTGACCTATCCTATAAATTCCACTGAATTATACGATACTTTTTAATCAATTAAAGTGTTATGCCCCTGACTTAAACTAAATCCCTTTTTTTATCAGTCGAAATCATTATTTATAACTTTTTTTATATCATTACCAATTGTAAGTTACATATCTTGAGATTTGCTTAGGATTTTGTAAGACATAACTTGCGAAGGATTCATAGGTCCCGCCTATTGTTTCAATGGCCCAGTTTGTCTCCTTTCACCTTATCCATAGACGAAGTGCTCTTTGCGCTTCTCAGTTATATCATTCCAATTAAGAGTTTATGATATGATAGACATGCTTTATAAGTTACAAAGATTTGAGGCAAATATTTCTGTTTACTATCTGTAATATATTATTATTATTATTATTATTATTATTATTATTATTATTATTATTATTATTATTATTATTATTATTATTATTATTATTATTATTATTATTATTATTATTATCATTTTACGTTATTGTTGTTATTTTACAGATTCTGCTCATAATAAGAGTGGTTGATTATGTCTAACCTGATTATAGTTATACATTCATGAAGCAGAAGTGAAATAATAAAAAGAGACAAATGATTGTGTTTCCAATATCAAAGGTAACTCTCCACCTTGGCTATAGCCGAAGCTATGACCTGTAATATTTTATTGAAAGTATCGAAATCCTAATCTATGGTAAGATTTGTTATCTACACAAAAGTACAAAAGGGAATGAAATAATAACTTGAATCCATTATCCCAAATGCATCCATTTTTTTATGTAAATTATGTTCTACATTACTTTTCTATTTCACTTCACGGCGAGGTCTCCCTTCCTAGATTCACTGTATTCACACTGATGATTAGATGACTTACGGGAATCATGGAGAGAAACAACGTATATGTTTAAATGGATAAAGATCACTCATCAATGACAGAGGCAATGGGCAGTGATAATGTCCTAGCAGTACAATTACCTAGTGACAAACAATATATATATATATATATATATATATATATATATATATATATATATATATATATATATATATATATATATATATATATATATATATATATATATATATATATACATATATATATATATATATATATATATATATATATATATATATATATATATATATATATATATATATATACATATATATAAATATATATTCAAATAAGCCATATATATTTTGATATATTAATGTCTGGAATCTCTTAACGACCTCGGGATCGGAGCCCCAGGCGAAATCTCACAAAGACAAAAGCTTGGCTCCGGCCGGGAATCGAACCCTGGTCGGCAAGATTATATAGACAGTGACTAACCCATTCGGCCACGAAGGAAGATAAAAGTCAATGACAATTCTACTGTACTTATACCTGTCGAATTCAGGTATTTTGTACTTAGAATTGAAATCAACCCATCTTCACCATCGTAGCTAATTGGTAGTTTGTTACTTGGCATTCAATTAATGATAAATTTTGCACATTTTTACGTGTTTTTCATATTCAAATAAGCCATATATATTTTGATATATATATATATATATATATATATATATATATATATATATATATATATATATATATATATATATATATATATATATATATATATATATATATATATATATATATATATATATATATATATTACATATGATCAGTGCCCAAGACCTCTCTCCACCTAAGCTAAAACCAGGGAGGGTCAGACATTGGCTGCTGATGACTGTTTATATATGAATATTTATGTTATTGATGTTATTGTTCTTAAAACATGCTATTTTATTTGGTCATTCCTTCTCTTATAGTTTATCTATTTCATTAATTCCTTTCCTCACTCGGCTGTTTTCTCTGTTCGAGCCCTTGGACTTATAACATGCTACTTATCTAACTAGGGTTGTAACTTAGCTCATAATAATAATAATAATAATAATAATAATAATAATAATAATAATAATATCCGTTTTTGGTCCACTATAAGACAAAGACCTCAGACATGTCCTTAGTCATATCTGGATTTTGGCCATTTCTATCACCACGCTTGCCAATGCGGATTAATGATGGTGAGAATTTCGTAGGGTCGCTCAAAGTAAACCAACATAGTATGGATGTACCTGGACTAGTACAGCTTTAACGATCACAGTAATACACAAACCCTTTAACAACGTTAAGATATCCCAACTCAGAAAGGGATATATATATATATATATATATATATATATATATATATATATATATATATATATATATATATATATATATATATATATATATATAATTCTGGTGTCCAGGCCCTTCCCAGATTGTCCGAGATAAAAACACTTGCAGTTCATGCAAGGAACCCCGTAAAAATTGAGATACCCTAAATATTTTAATGAATGTGCTTTACAAAAAGCACAAAGAACTTTTTATTCTGCAACTCCGAGAATGGCTTTTAATAATCATAATGTGCTCGTTTTACCATATAATGATCTCTTACGGAGGGTTCCGAGTTTTTGCAAGAATTTTAATATCAATGTTGTTTTTAAATCTTCAAATACACTGAAAAGTAAACTAATAAGGAATTCTCCCAAAGTTTCTTAGGGCTGCATTTACGGGGTTCCTTGCATGAACTGCAAGTGTTTTTATCTCGGACAATCTGGGAAGGGCCTGGACACCAGAATTAAACAACATAAATATAGTGTGAGAACGGGACAAATCTCGAATGCTTTGTTTTTACATATTAATCATTTTAATCACATGATTCATTGGGAAGGGGCAAAAATTGTTTTATATTGTAATAATATAACTCGTGGAAATATAATTGAACCTGCTTTTATCAAATATCACAGTGACTTAATGAATGTAAGCCAGGGTATGTACAAACTGGACCTATTTGTTATTAACGAGATTTGTAAGATTGTTTCTTTTTAATCACCTGTTGAGCTGCTCTGTATCTGCTGTACTAGTTTTAACCGGACTTTGAATACTTGTTTTCAATTTTTTCAGTTTTTTATTGTTTACTTTCTTAGATGTTCTCTGTGTTTTTAGCATTGTACCTCGAAAATGTGTTGATATAACACGAAAGCTCTCGGTACGCCTTCTTTTATTTTTCCTGTGGCCTTGGCTGAATATATTGTCACACGCTATTTAGTGACTTATAAGCATATATATATATATATATATATATATATATATATATATATATATATATATATATATATATATATATATATATATATATATGTGTGTGTGTATTTATATATATATATATATGTGTGTGTATTTATATATATATATACTATATATATATATATATATATATATATATATATATATATATATATATATATATATATATACATATATATATATATATATGTGAGTAGATATATATATATATATATATATATATATATATATATAGAGAGAGAGAGAGAGAGAGAGAGAGAGAGAGAGAGAGAGAGAGAGAGAGAGAGATGGTAGTGCACCGTACCCTTCAAAATAGACAGCTAAATATTTATATAGTTATGCAGACATATGCATGAGCACATGCACTCCCCTCTCATCAGGGTATGGCTATCACTTCTCCTTCCTACCTGAAGGACGGGGAAAGCTGGTTGTGACCGATTCTGGGTATATATATATATATATATATATATATATATATATATATATATATATATATATATATATATATATATATATATATATATATATATATATATTCAGATACTTGCTATCTATTATATATGGGATATAGACATATAAGTATGTATGCTGTATATAGGTGTAAAAATCATTTGTTTAATCGGATTTTCAGAATCAGCTCGAGTAATAATACGTTTTATTAGAAGGACCAATGAAATTCCATACGACGCTGTAACCCAGAGAGGGGAGAATCATAATGGTGTAGAATTCTGTAGGATAAAGTATTCCTATATCATAAAATGGGGAGTTTTAATTACAACCATGACAGGGAAACAAAGAATAGATTCCTGGTGGAAAACCGGGTCTCGTTTCTTTAGGTGAAAAAAAATATGATCATTCTACTCTTTTCTGCTGGAAGATTTTTTTTTTTTTTTTTTTTTTTTTTTTTTTTTTTTTTTTTTTTTTTTTTTTTTTTTTTTTTTTTTTTTAAGAACTGTCGAAATATTTGCTTCATAGATTAATGGTGTTACCATAATCCAGTCATAGATTAAATAATAGAGAAGCTAATCATGTTGGTGGCAAATTCCCTGCAAAACCTGAGGAATAAAAAAGGATAAATAAGCAACAAGAAGAATAGATAAAGAAAAGTATGATAACATACCGCGCTGATTCTTATTTTGACCTCTTGTGAATTTCTGTTCTGTTTTTTCACTGATGACGGCCTTTCAAGTTTATAATGACTGCTTTTTCCTAATAATATTAATAGAATGAATTAACATTATTATTATTTTATACTGAAATTATGAATTTTAAGTTTAATGGTATAATCTGGAGTTATATCATGAAAATAGATCATTATGAAAACGGAGAAAATATCCAAGAAAGAATATTTTCTTCTTAACATAAAGACTTCAAATTAATATTTATTTTTGTCCGCTTTGTATTTTATCTTAAATTAAAGTAATCAAAATGTTTCAGACCAAAAAATATACTTTGCGCAAATATTTGACAAACGAAAGATTATACCTGACCAAAATATCGTAGATTTTTTATAGTTTTCTTATGCAAAATGAAAAATTAAGGCTAGCCAGCTTCTCATAAAGATGGCGAAGATTAATTGATATTAATAACACTGAGGTTTTTTAATGCCATAGTTTGAAAAAAATTATTTCCCTCTTTTATATATTAAGTTTAAAGGTTAAGTTTCATGTGAATTGTTTGTAATTTAGCTGGTTGTTATGTGTTTCATCATTGTTCCTAAATATAGAAAGAGACAAAAAACACACTAACTACATCCGTTATACTTAATAGCAGTAACAAATTATATATATATATATATATATATATATATATATATATATATATATATATATATATATATATATATATATATATATATATATATATATATATTTACTGTATATTTATACTATAAAATCCTTATACCCAGAGCCCTTTTTAACTAAACATTATCTAATTCGGTATGTTATTTTATATTGAAATGTTACACTCCAGAAAATAAAATTCTTCATTCATAACTCTAAACATAATCTACTGAAAATAACATTACGAAAACTTTATATTTCAATCAATGGTTTGCCTTAATATGTGCTTCAGCATTCTCATTAGGACGTTTTAATCCACCAAGATGACTTTTCAAAATCTAATTTGTTACCCTGAAAACCGAATCTTCAGTGTTATGAAACTACCTGGATTCAAGTACTCAGATATGAGCAAATCCTGTTGAAATTTGAACAGAAATTGACTGATATATAAAATAAGTGTTTTAAGGAGCCCTTAACGTCACCACTCAAAAACAGCTGATGTCACTCCAAGCGCTCTAATGAAAGTTTTGATTAGTCACATTAGCGCTCTGACTTACCGTTCTTAAAATTCCACCCAGAAAAAACTTGACTAAACTTTTAATGACGAATTCATTAACAAAACTTAGGCGGTAGCGTCAATGATAAACTTCGCACCCGGGAGATTCTTTCTCCTCCCTTATTTGCTGGAGGAAACTTTGGTGATATTTATTTTTTTTTTTTTTGGAAATTACATTAATTGGTAATTTAAAAGCCAAGATATCGATATCGATGTAACCGGACTTTCTGAAGGCCATCTTTCTTTTATAGGTTTAAAGGCTGCTCATGGATACCAGTGACATTGCTCTATCGATAGGGACAATGTCCTAGAGACTGACCATATATACATTTGATCAGCGCTAAACCACTTTTTCACCCAAGCTAGGAACAAGGAAGGCCAGGCAATGGCTACTGGTGACTCAGCAGATACACCTATAGGCTCCTCCAAACACCCCATCTTTAGTTCACAAGGATAGTAAAGTTGCAGTGACCAAAGAAACTAACAAATTTGAGCGGGACTGGAATCCCAGTCTGGCGTTCACCAGTCAGTGACGATGCCACATCGGCCAACGCAACCCTGATTAGAATATTTATGAAAATTGTGAGGCAAATAAAGGAATATATAGCTAAGTATTTTTTCATCATTTGTTGGACTGTATGATCCTAGAGGGTTAAGCCAAGTGATCATTATGTAAGTAACTATTCATATTTGAGTTTTAGATTGCTGTTTAGATTACTAATAATCGAGATCCAACATTGAGGTATACATGTGCATCTCCTGGTATTCGATATTTATACTGATAATGGAGCAGAGTTATGGTTATCTTTGAACTGAATTAAGATTTCTTATCGTGACCTCATATAAAGAAATGGGATTTATATATAATCATTTGGGTCAGACAATCATGCAAAATATTCGCTTGACAATCAATTCTTACATATTTGTGACGGAATCATTATCACTATAACAAGTAAACAAACCTCATGACAGTGGAATCAATGTTGAGGTTTTAGAATGTAAAAGAGAAAAAATATTTTTTTTTTACGTATCAGGTTAATTCATAGCTCTTTAACTTTACCCGAAACTACGATAGTTTTTAATTTTTGTAAAGAGCTATTTTCAAGAGAGATTTAAATTCTTTCCCAAAGGCCGGTGCAATATCAAATTGCCCCACTTATATAATCAATATTCAAAGAAATTTTGATATATTTTCGATTTTCGCGAGTTTTAGCATATTTTGTTTCTAATCATTATTAATAATAATAATAATAATAATAATAATAATAATAATAATAATAATAATAATAATAATAATAATAATAATAATAATAATAATAATAACAGGGCGCATCATTGTGAACAAGATAAACATATATGGATCCCTTATAACTATAATCAGTTTTAAGTTTTGATTTTAGAGAGAGAGAGAGAGAGAGAGAGAGAGAGAGAGAGAGAGAGAGAGAGAGAGAGAGAGAGAGAGAGAGAGAATTGCTGCAGTTGTTATCTCTTGTCTTTTTAGTGTATTTGGAATTTCTGTTGTGCTTAATTCTTTTCTTCCCTTTTTTCGAGTGAGCGTGTAATCCTCTGAACATTAGAGTCGTTTGCTTTGAATGTTGTCTTTCGAAGTGCTGCGGTGAGAGGGATTGCTTAATTGGGTACTGCTTTTTATTTTTTATTTTTTTCGACCCAACTATCTTCTTTGAGTGTTTCCAAGTCTGTTTTTTCTCTTTGTATACAGTCATACTTGAATGGTAATTACCTGAATGAAGCCTCATTCTCTAAACCGGGTAACTAATTATAGTTATTTTTTTTCTATCATATAGCATTTAATTTGTTATTGGATACCCAAGTATATCTAACAATCAGTTTTGGATGGAAATATTAAAATTTTGTATCATCCATCAAAGTATTAATAATCGGGAACTTGAATCGTATTATGAAATGTTCTTAACAACATAAATTTTTTTTTTTTTTTTTTGAGGGTTGCAAATTTGAAACTCCGTCGAAGCAACTGTGATTCATCCCAAATAAACTTCCTTCCGTGAAATGTTAAAGCGAACATTTGAGAAACACCTCATCATTTTAATGGTACCTTCTATGCTGATTGTAATTCAGCTATGCAAATTACTTCATTTTCTTACTATACCTCAATTTTCAATTTTACATCAATGACTTCAAGAGAAGTAAGTACATTTCTTTTATGTTATAATAAAGATAAGAAGTGCCTATCACATTCCTTAACATCATTTCAAGTCAGATTTCATAGATTTATATTAAGTAAAAATAAAGAAAGTAAAAAGTACCAAAACATTTGTACTCACTCCCTTCATTCTAAAAGACGGTGAAGCATTGTGCTTTGACGACCCTTGCCAGTAAGTGCAGTTTCATTTTAATGCTTTTAATGCCGGATGTAAAAAAAAAAAAATCTATTTACTGGATTAAACGAGATAAAATAATCTCGTATGTTTTTCTTGTTCTAGTTTTCTCTTGTACTTGTATATCGTAATGACTTCTTTACAAAAGCAATTAAAAAACATGAATATTTGCAGATTAATATTTGCCCGAATCGATCAGTCAGAACAGGATTTGGCCGTTCTCTAAAGTGTCCTAGGTAGAAATCACATTTCTCAGTAATTGAGTAATACGAATAATGCCTAACAATAGGTTTTTCTAATTCCAATGGTTTACTATGTTTAATAGTGAAGAGAATGTAAATATTTATGAATGATAAAATAAAGATCCTTTACATATTACAAAAATATATGCCATTAAAAAAAAAAACACCATTTGTCTAAAAACAGAGGAAATTTTGCTATATTTCCATACAATTTCCCTTCGTATCAGGCAGACAATTGTATATGAATCTCAGTAATTTTCTTTTTATTTCATATTAAACAAATAATGCTCTATGAAAAATATCAGTCATTTCAATTTACGAGATATTGTTTATCACAGTTCATATTTGTCATTTCCTGAAAACTTTGTTGTACAGAAATGTAAAATCCGTATACCATGATAAATGATATATTCATACATGAGATATCCATTTCTATTTTCTCCGAATATACAATGGTATGGTTAGATTATTTCTTATGTATAATGTAAACTCTGTACTGTAATGCCATAGCGTTACATGTACCGAGAGTAATATTGTATCAGATTTCATTGTTAAAACATGTTTACCTTAAATCAAAACATACAGCGTATATTATGAAGTATTGAATCCTTCATAAATTACCTGAAAGAAAGAATATAACTATGAATTTCTAATGCATTTGAGATTAGAATCTTTTACGTTGATGCTCGATTGTTCATTTTGTATCGCTTATTTGTTTGCGAACTCCCAGTCACTTCAGTCCAAATCACGAGACCCAGAGAGAGTAGGATCGTCTTCATATGTGCTATAAGCATTCGACCTACAATGTAATTATAAGAATAAATAAATTTTAATGCAGCAAAGTATTTTTTTCTTTCTTTTATTCATGAATTATACAGTGGTTTAACTTTACAATCAGTTATTACGTCCAACAAGTTAGCGACGAGAATGACATAGTTAAACATCATACTAATAAACTTATATCGTTTCAGATAAACAGCATTAATGAAGTCTTGACACAAGAATATCCCGAATAAGAATATTCTTGGGAGTAAAAACTAAAATTGAAAACTATAATTTTTCCGTAAATAATTCCTTCAGTAGATTAAATTCAGGATTAAAAATATTTGCTAACTACTATTCAACAATTCTATATAACCAAATGTTAAAAACATAGCAATTAGGTTATTATTATCATCATCATCATCATCATTATTATTATTATTATTATTATTATTATTATTATTATTATTATTATTATTATTATTATTATTATTATTATTTAAGCTACAACCCCAGTTGGAAAAGCAATATGTTATAATACCAATGGCTCCAACAGTGAACATAGCCCTGCAGTGAGGAGAAGAAATAAGGAAATACAAAAACTACCAGAGAAGTAATGAATATCTCTCAAACCTTTGTTATTGAGGCAAAATTCTTTATGTATTCGCCTTGTCTATCTTGTAGTTTTGTCATTAAATTGTAAACAGTAAGGAAGAAAACTGAAGTAACCTTCTAGCTCAGCAGCCCGGTACATTAATGATCCAATTTCAGGATTCCAAATTTGTTTTATTGATAAGTGTTTGTATCGCTGACAACCACTAAATATCAAATTCTATATACCCGGAAAAGCCTTCACCTCATCCGGTTCTGTTTAGCTGATTGTTGCTGTCTACTTTCGATAGTGTGTAACTTCAGATTTAATACTTTTGTTATTCCACTGTAATATTTTTTGAATAACTTCATCAATCATCAAAATCATCATGATTTATTTTTTTTTTCTTTCTTTCTTTTGAGTGTCCTGCCCTAACTGATCGACTTGACTGAGGGCAAGTATTCCCTCCAAAATCAAACTTGTTTGTTACAGCACTTTTACTTAAATTAACAATCAGTGTTGTTGCCAATCCTTGTTTTTCTAATCTATGCAGTAGACGAATGAACGGTCTTAGGAGATACTGGTGAAGTTAAATGGATATAGGAAGGAGAGGCATTAACAAAAGTAGATTAATTTGGATTTGGTAAAGACATCTTTGTTAGCAAGGGAGAGAGTCTGGATCACACCGGGTGGGCTTCTTCGCTTATGAGGAGTTGATGTGTATAGGTTCCTTCTAAGAAGAAAACAAAATTTTTAAACTTCATTAATAATCTCACTTTCTATTGACCGGAGCACATAGCTATTTCATAATCGCTGTCATTCAGTATATCATATTCACCATTGTCCACTTCATTTTCACTTTCTTTACTTTTAAAGAGTACGAAAACATTACATATATATATATATATATATATATATATATATATATATATATATATATATATATATATATATATATATATATATATATATATATATATATATATATATATATTTATATATATAATAATAATAATAATAATAATAATAATAATAATAATAATAATAATAATAATAATATTAATAATTTTTTACTTTTCATCAATATTTCTAATTCTTCAACAGAAAAAGCCTTATTTCCAGAAATTTTCTTTGACAAATTTCCTTTACTCAGTAAGTATCAGTAAATAGTTTGTAGCTAACTATCACTAACAAGGTACAATAGAAGATAAGCAGATTATAAAAGTTGCCGAAATGAGATGATAAGATGACATTACCTACTCGATTATATGATCCTGCCAAAGATTCAACAAAGCCTTTCACCCGAAGACAATTA
>NC_090732.1:25891468-25898968 GCF_036898095.1 Palaemon carinicauda | reverse complement strand
TCAGTAAGGGCCTTTAGTTGTCGTTGGTAGGAGTGTGAGCGAGTGGTGACTTATATGGGTGTAAGACAGCTTTGTTGCGGCTTCAGCACGCCACGGAATAAGCATTTATGTCGTACCTTATCCACATCAGCTTTGGTCAATGTCAGTATGCTTAAACTGACTATGTCATGTCCTGGAGAGTGGCCTTGGTAAAATAGAATGCCAAGCATCCCTGTTTACCAAAACTCTCTGGTCTGTACCTATATCATGTAAAAAAGAAAAGATTAGTGAGAGGGGAGGCCACTACCATAAGCGATGTCCTACTTATACGTGTCCTGGCCATTGACGATCATTCGCACATTTCTTCGCAGAAGCTCCAGCTCTAGAGTGGTAATAGCATAACTGTGGCCGAATGGCGTCAGTGAGTGGTGTAGAGATCGTTGGTTGGAGTGTGAGCTAGTGGTGGCTTATGCGGGTGGTAAACAGCTTTATCGCTGCTTTGGCACGTCATGGGTGAACATTTATGTCCTACCGTATTCACATCAGCTTTGGTCAATGTCGAATAGTTGTCCTCTTTATCATGATTGCAGGTGTTAATGGAGCTATTGAACGTGGTAAAATGGTGGTCCACAAGGGTGTCGACTTTGGTCATCAGATCCTTCATGGGAAAAATATCAACATTGGGTATGGCAGTACCTACAGTTTCGGGTTGGTATCATACTCAGTGGGCAGGAAGTTGGTTCACCTCCCAAGGTGAGCTGTCTTCAGAATGTTGCAGACAATCGATATTGATAATTTCCTTGACAGCGATTGATGCCTTTCGGTCCCCTAAAGATTTTTGAGACAGTTGAAAAGGTTTGCTATATGGGTGGCTGGTGATAGTGAATACTGCTCCAGTAGGTTTAAAAGTGTAGTATGCTATTGAGGGTGCCCTCGATCACAAAGCCAATCTGAGATTTCTGGGAAATTTTCCTCTAGCAGTACCGGGAGAACATAGTCTACATTTGTGCTTGAATGAATTGCGCCCTTAAATGGAAATTGAACCTTGTTGCGCTGAAACCAGGCGAATGTCTTTGTACTGACGAGGGGTGGTAGTTTCATGGGTGTGGCCTTTATAGAAGAGACAGGGTTGGAAGGCGGCATCATCAAACAGTAAGACATAGTAGTAAGGGGGAAGTCTGGAGGAAGATGCTCCTGCGGGGATAACCATTATTGCAAGTGGGCCATTAGGTTATAACTGAGGGGTTAGGTGATTACAACTGACTTCATTTCACCTACTATGACACCCTGACACTTACATGACTTTTGGCCATGAATTTGTCGTGGAAAGTCGTGCCATTTTTAGGCACAAACTAGGAAGCTCCCGAACTGTTCACAGCTAGTTCACGCAGAGTTCACGATGAGTTCACGAGGAGTTCACAAATAGTTCATGAATAAGTGCCCGTTCATGTCCACATTGACACGAACTGGCATGACGAGTTCCCGCATAGTTTGCGAATAGTTTGCGCATAGTTTGCGCACTTCCCGCATTGGTATGACGAGTTTCCGCAATACGGACGTTGTCGTGCAACTTGGCCACACCATATAAAAAAGGGGCCTCTCCAACCCTTGGTCAATTTTGGATTGGCTTTTTAAGAGACAGCATGCATACTGTCAGAGACACCATCACAAAGAGGAGAAGATTCCTATACATGGCAGCTGCTCTAGCCATTGTTGAAGAGCAGTAGAAAAGGCTGGCATAGGCAGAAGAGCAAGAAAAGGCAACCCCACCTCGAAGAAAGACACAAAGGAAAGTGTGGGTCAAGGAATGTTTAACCAGAATGCATGAGTTTGGACATTATGACAGTCTACTGACTGAATTCCACAAGGAAGATCAAAGGGGCTACAAAAATTACCTCAGAATCACAGCTAACCTGTTCCAAGAGATGGTTGAGAAGTTAACCCCTCTCCTCCAGAAGAAGTCTACCTTCATGATGGAACCACTTCGAGTCGGACTGAAGCTGGCTGCCACACTCCACTTATTAGCAACTGGAAATTCCTATCAAAGACTTCAGTACAGCTTCAGGGTTGAAGCAAGTACCATCTGCAAGTTCATACCCAAGGTGTGTAAAGCCATCATCGCGGTCTACAAGGACGAAGTGCTGCACTGCCCCAAAAATGAAGAGAGGAAGAAAGTTGCTGCAAGGTTCAGCTCCAGATGGAATTCCCACATCTATCTGGGAGTTGTGGACGGCAAGCACATTGCCATAAAGAAGCCACCCAATGCTGGCTCTTACTACTACAACTACAAGGGCTTCCACAGCATTGTACTGATGGCAGTGAAAGATGCTACCTACAAGTTCTTCTATGTGGATGTTGGGGCAGAGGCTGGTGCGTCGGATGGAGGAACATGGAGTAACTGTTCCTGGCATGACGTCGTAGAAGAGAAAAAAGCTGGAGTGCCTCAACCAGAATCACTCCCTAATGATGACCAGCCAGTGTCCTATCAATTCGTAGGGGATAACGCCTTTGCTCTCCAAAGCTGGATATTTAAACCATTCTCCCATCGGTCACAAGTCCTACGAGAATGCATATATAGCTACAGGTTGTCTCGTGCCTGACGTGTCGTGGAGAATATCTTTGGAATTTTGTGTCAAAGTTTCCATTGCTTCTTGACAAAAATGCATCAGCACTCCGACACCATCAACCTGATCACCATGTGTGCCATATTTAAACCATTCTCCCATCGGTCACAAGTCCTACGAGAATGCATATATAGCTACAGGTTGTCTCGTGCCTGACGTGTCGTGGAGAATATCTTTGGAATTTTGTGTCAAAGTTTCCGTTGCTTCTTGACAAAAATGCATCAGCACTCCGACACCATCAACCTGATCACCATGTGTGCCTGTGTCCTGCACAACCTCATCCTCATCAGATACCCACACGCAATATAAGAACTATACCGCGAAGATCTGAACACACATGATCTGATCCCTGGTGGATGGAGGACTAAGCGACACCTGCAGGGGCTGCTGTCTCTAACTGGCCATCATACCCAGAAGGATGCAAGGGATCATTACTACATGTCCTCTGCTGGTGCTGTCCCTTGGTAGGAAAGAATGGTAGTAGCTCTATGATCTGCATCCACAGTTGTTCCATTTTTTAAATAAAAGAAACGTTTATTTTTCGTGTGTTTTTTGTTGCCCTTTATTTTTTGGTTTCTTTTTCTTTCCTTTTTTTAAATTTTTGTTTCGTTTCCATTTTTCTTTCACTTTATTTTAAGGTTAAAGAGAAAAACAAGTGTTTTGAAATAAGCAAACATTTCATTAACATGAAAACAGAAAAAATCTTATATGTACAAGTATCACAGTCCAATTATTTACAAATATTTAGAAGTGTCTCATCTCAGTCCGTGTCCTTGCTGGTTGTGGTACCGCTGCGTGGGGATACCCGATGGACTGGTGGTGTGTTGAGTTCCTTGGAGGTGTAAAGAGATGAAGGTGAAATGCCCTCTTCTAGGTTATTCTCGATGGACCCTGTGGTCAGGACCGGGAGGCTGAGTGGTGTCACAGGTGTCTTGTATGTGGTTGAAAGCGAAGATACTGAGTTGGTGAAGTAGCCTGGACTAGGTTGGCTGACGATACTGAAGTTGTTGCGGAAGGAGGCTAGACAACGGTGGCTGACAGTGCAGGTGGAATCCCTGGTTGCCACTACATGGTACGAGACCAGGAGGACTGGCCACAAGACTGTAGTGACTGCGGTGGCATCCATGTTACGGCTGATGGCAGACTGGCTGGAGGTTGCTGCTGATGCTGCTGCTGCTGCTGCTCTGGCGGTACCTGCAAGGTTGTTGGTTAAGGCTGGTGCCATAACTGCTGCTGATGAGGGGGCTGCCAAGGTTCCTGCTGCTGTGGGCCTAGCCAGGTCATGAGTGGATGTTGATGTGGCTGCTGGAAGAGCTGACGCTGCTGCCTGTAGCGGTGTACGAGATTGAGGCAGTCTATCTGGAATTCATGCCAGTAGTCCTCTGGGATGGCATACATGAGGCCGTCCAGCAGACACGAAAAGTTGTGTACGATCCTGTGCTGGCCGGTGTATGAGTGGTTGGGCACCAAGGATTCTGCTTTGGAGATGATCTAAAACATACAAACATTATAACAATGTAGTACAGCATTTCAATGCAACATATTGCACATGCCATGTCAAAAGCAATGGATGAAACTTGAATACAATCTGCATGTAGACATTGGGATTCTCACCTCTTGCACTACATTACCGAGGTCGCTGTGGGTCACCCAGTTTTGGTGGCTGTCTGTGTTGTTGGTAGGCTGGTCTGCTTCCCCTTGCCCTTGCCCTTCTCGGTACTAGTATATGCTTGGATGTGGGAATCTATGGACCTTAATTCATCATCGTCTCCGTCGCTGACCATCACTGCAGCTAACTCTGGGACAACAAACTGTTCACTTGGTTCTGTCTCTCCCCGGATGATGTGTTGTATCAGGAAACTCCAGGTCTCCATGATCTGGTCATTATGGGCACTCCTTTGGGGCTGGCCAGCTCCACTCTTCCTCTCCTTCATAATCTTCCCCACCCTGGTTCTCAAGTTCTTGTAATGCTTCTTGTATTGGGCACCAGTGGCAGGAGGCTCCAGCCGCTCTCCAAGTCATACAGCTGGGGGTTCTCCTTCACAAGGTCGTCCAACCTAAACTCGGCCTCTTCCGCCCAGAGGTATTCAGGGATTTCATTCTTGGACACCTGGACGCTCTTCTTCTGCTTTCTGTTAGACTCGTCCTCACTGGATGGCTGTCTCTGGCATTCGATTGAATCCTGCTGTCTCCAGAATCACGATATCGAGATTTTATATAGATGATTAAGAGAAATTATCTCTATCAGCGGTCTCTGCCACTGGCCTGTTGGCTTCTGGCCTCCCTTATCCCTCTTCCTATTGTCAGCTTAGTTTTAGGCATGCTGTCTCTTCACTGGTGACCTCTGGAATGGTGAGCAGTGTCCATGAAGCTCTATATATATACCACCACACCGACGCGAGCTCCACTGTCGCGCAGTAGTCGTGAACTGCCCGTGAACTGTTCTTGAACTGACTGTGAACTGCTTGTACCATGCGCAAACTGTTCGTAAAGTACCTAAACTAGTCATGAACTGCTCAAGCCATCAAGGTGTGAAGTACACGTGACCACGTAAATGGGAAGGCACAGTGACGCTGCGACGTGCATATTCATGAATATGTCGTCAACTACTCATGAACTCGACGTAAGCTGTTCGTGAACTATTTGTGGCAGTCCGTGACAGTCGTGGCATGGCACGCATTGCCCCGCACTGGCACGCATCCTCCTGCATCCTCCTGATGAGGTCACGACGATTTCACGAACAGTTTGCGCACAGTTTACGACCCGGTCACGAAATTTTGTCGTGACCAAAATTTTGAACATTTCAAAATTATGGTCACGACATGCAAAGATGTCACGACGGGTTTACGTACACTCCACGCCAGTTTACGAATAATTTGCGCATTGCCACAAAAAGAGTCATGCCAATGCGTGCCACAAATTCGTGCAAGTGGCAGGGTGACATAAAAGTCAGACTTTGTACCTTAGGTCTCATGTAAAAAAATTATAAAAACGCAAACAGCCATATTCATGTAAAGCATGCTTGAAAATGTTCTGTTAACAGTGAGCGGGAGAGTTGAATATGTAAAAAAAGGAAATACCGTTACAATACAGTGAACGAGCGTGTGTTAAACACGTGTAGTACAAAATGTATGTTATCATCCACAGCAACATATAACTGGTTTACTTCATAATAATGGATGGGCTTATTATATATTAACACTTTTTCCTATAAAAAGCATCTCCCACAGACATTCTTTTGCAAAGGAAAACATTTCAAATCAGAGCATAAGACTAACGTGTCAAGTTAGGTATTGGCCATCAATGTTTGCATATATTCAAATGTGTCATTTTTCTTTTTGCTAATATAGGACATCTTTAGCTATACGAATATCAACATTGGTATTACTGCTTTGAGTTACATTTTATAAGAGAGTATAAGTAAGTTATATACAAGCACAGATGATGTAAAGAAGCGTTGATTGACTAGTATCTCCTCGGATCCAGACTGCTGATTGGTAGAGTGAACGATAGAACCATACTATATTGTTAACGTCTCTCGTCTCTGTTCATAATAACAACAAACATAAAATTATAAACCCTTACTAAACACAAATAGGTCTCGTATTTAATCAGATTAGTGAGGATTACGCTTCCTCACGGGTAACGAATAAACTTCTCATTTGAATTTTGGGCTAATATATCTCATGGACAGATATGGATAGTTCTTCAACCATGTGATGATTATTCTAAGAAATCAAGAATATCGAAGATAAACCCTTTGTAAAATGAATGCCTCATATATAATCTAATTTTAGAAAAAAAAAATAATTTATGTAGAAATGTTAAATGTTACTAAAATTGAATCTTAATTTCGACCATGGAGTCCTCTCACGCTGAAGTCCTTTTTATATCCAAGGCAATATTTTCTTCATAAGGAGAGGATAACATCACTTTTATTACCAAAAAGGGAAAATTAACAATCATTGAATCTATTTTCATTAATGAAGGTAATTGAAAAAAAGAGACAACCAAGATGATAAAGAATAACTGTTACTAAAATAATATCCCGATGAAAACATGGAATTGTTATAAGAAATCCTAATGCAGGAAGAAACGTTATGATATTGTAATTTAAGGAAAATATTGTTAAACCATTTCGAGGTTGTTAGGGTATATGGAAAAGTGAAGGATGTGGAAAGGGTGCATAATTCAAAAGTCTTGAATAAAAAATAAGCTAAGAAAGAGGCTAGTAGAAATACGAGGCGAAGGAAGAGGGTTAAATGCCATATATACGGTACAGCCCAATATAGCATTTAATATGTATTAGAGTTATATCCTGTTAACATTATGTTTAAGAGACTTTTCTTTCTAATTCTTATTAAAGTATGAACGTGGAGTGTTCATTGTCTATTTCATTTTCATTTTGCCATTCTATACTGATGGGGAAACGATACTCTCAACTTTCTTCCATCTGTCATTGTGGACAAATGTTCTCATGGTAAAAAGCCCACATTCCCTGGCATCCACTTTCTTCACTCTTTTCTCACCCATGATAACCATAATATGCATCACTATTCAGGTATTTGCATAATTAAAGATTTGAAAAAGAATTCTGAATAACTTGACAAGAAAGACGACTGCTACGGATATCGATAGACCCTTATATTATTATTATTATTATTATTATTATTATTATTATTATTATTATTATTATTATTATTATTATTGCTTGCCAAGCTACAACCCTATATGGAAAAGCAGGATGCTACAAGCCCAAGGGTTTCCAACAGGGAAAATAGCCCGGTGAGGAGAGGAAACTTGAGGAAAAATAAAATATTTGAATAAGAGTAACATTAAATTCATTATCTCCTATATAAACTATAAAAACTATATAAATGATTTAAATCCCTCAGTA
>NC_090732.1:25881468-25886468 GCF_036898095.1 Palaemon carinicauda | reverse complement strand
TTAATTCTGTTCGCTACCCGCTTCTAACAAAATACTCCTTATTATTCCAATGACCAAATTTCAGATAATTTTCACATTGAACATCTTATTGGCGAGATATAATCATGAACTATTTATATTCATAAAGTTTAGTGATTTATACAGAATTCTGTAAAAAGTTAATCGTGAAATTTCGAAAACTCTTCTTTCACTTATTGCACCTACTTACCTATATAGGCCAGTCAATAGATTGGGAAAAATGCCGGAGAAGGAAAAATCCGGTAAAGGGGCAGTAAGTTTTATTGTCTTCGTATTAGGGTACTTAAAAACATTAATTTTTCACCCCTCTATCGCCCTGGATTGAAAAATAATGGGTGAATACATATTTATTTTCTTTTTTATTCCTAAATTTATTTATTTAGCTTTTTTTGACACCTCGCAAGGAAATCATATTAGTTGAAAACGTTTACATACATAATGCAATCTACAAACACAATTCAACAAAAGCTCCTTTACTATTTTTTGTGATACATATCGTTTTTGTGTCACAACACAGGTGTGAAGATCTTAGCAATTTTTATTTTTTTTATTTCGCAACACCACCACCGCCCCCTCCCCCACCCTTCGTGCCTGAATATCACTTGGTAATTTTTCTTGATTGTAATACTGAAAAAAATCTTAAGGTCAGTTGTTGCTTTTCATTGGTTTCAAGACCATGAAAAGAGAGTTAACATATCAGACCATAATGTGAAAAAATTTCTTCCATGAGGATATACTTCACTTTTAAAGGACATCTCTATAAAGGAGAGACTCGAAGTGTTAAAGAAAAAGATGTAAAGACAATGCCATACCATAGCATTAAGTGAAAATATGGTAGGCATTCTCAGTTATAAGAAGTGAAATGTGCGAGAGTTCAGGAGGAGAATTAGGATGGTAGAACGAAAGAATCGAGGGATGAAACTTTCTAGGCAAGACAGGAAACCTTTCAATTGCCTACAACGTCTTTGAAAAGGCTGGAGTCATATTTTAATTATCTTCTTGATTATTTTCTTTATGAAAAGAAGCATCACACAAGTTTAAAACAAAAGCCAAAAATAGTCAAGTGACCATGAATCTGTGCATTGTGTAGTCCTTTCATATTAAGACACTATTTTGTAAGTGGGTGAAATGAGAAATGATAAGTGGGCAAGACAGTTGATTCAACTTTCATACTTGCTACTGGTGACAAGATACCATTCAACCTGCATAAAAAAAAAAAAAATCTACTGTGCATCTGTTATAAAATTAGTCGTCTCAAATCTTCTACATTTTCAGAGCCAATAACTATTTTTTTTTTATTTACCTAGATAAAAATTGAGAGGAATATCAATTTAATTTTTGAAGGATATGAAGATGAACTTTCAACTGATAGAATAATGAAATCTGAAATGTCAGAAAAAATCAAAACACATTGGACGTCTGTGAATAAACTAATAAAACAGTGGTCTGCTTCGGTGACACAGGCAATAAAATTCGTACTAATGCTTTGATAGTTTTTCTATTTGGGTATTGGAGTGTCCACTTAGAGTCCATTTTCCTACGTGGTTGGAATTCTATTTTTAAACTTCTGTAAAATAGGGTTCAGTCTTTGTGTATGCGCTGAGCCGTGAATGAAGGCTTTTTATATCACCTGCAAGTATCATCTATTGGCTACGGTGTCCTGCCTTCATGCTGGTATGGTGTCAACGATTTCAAAACTTCGTTTGATGATAAAGTTGCTGATTTAGCAACTGGTTTCTACATAGGTGCTGGACTTTTACCAAATGTGATGAACTTCTCTGGTATTTATTGTGCTCTGTGTATGCAATCTGAAATTTGTGAGTTTAAATCTTATATGAATAGCACATACAGAACTCGGCTGGAGCAAACCGGGTGCTAAAGGGATGATGTCTCAGGAATGGAGAGGCAGCGCATTGATTTAAAAACTGAAGACAAAACTTATAATATACCATATCAATGGACCCTAACTTTGTCCCGCTTTTAGTTAATGGCATTGAATGGCTCAAAAAGGTGATGGTCTCCCAATGTGTGGTTTTACTGATGATGATCATACGATAGAAAAACAATGTCATCACATGGCTCAACAAAGAGTCCAGTCATATCATGCAACAAAATCATGCTCCATTCAACTTCCATAGATGCCAGGTTATAAGACTTTTTTTTAATTTCAATCTATTAGAGTGCACTACGCTGGATATTCCAACTTTAAACTCAAACTGGAAAAATGACCGGAAGATGATTACCAAAGGGTTATCACATAATTTTGTGGATGATAAATTATTGTACTGCTACGGCGGTACTAGCCTCTATGGAGATCACGTACTTGAAGATAAAAGTTTTTTCCTTCTATTGAACATTTCATTTTGCTTACCTGGGTACACTTCATTCATTCTAAATTACCTAAACTAATTAAGCAGTAATAGGGCACAGAATTGTGATCGCACATTCTGGCTTCGATAAAACCTGAAACATCACAGGCCCTACCAGCATTATTGGATGAAATTAATGCCACTGACAATGCTTGCTTCTTATGTGCTTCGGCCTCACCCAACGAATAACATTTGCAAAAATCGGGTTTTCTACAATCAAAACCATTCGCCAAAATAAGACAACTATTTAGATACTAGGTTCCTCTCCTTTTTGTCATTAAGCAGATCATGCCCACAATCAATTTCTCAGTGAATGCACATATTTACCAATATAAAATTACAAGTATATAACAAAGACCAGATACATGCTAATGATAATAAATATGTCCCCGTTGATGCAGAACTTACTCGATGTATAACCGAAACACGCTCAACTCATGTGTACAATTAAGACAGTCACCATATCTTGATACGTTTTACCATTATCATACAATCCACTTTAAACAGGTCAGAGGGGTAACTGGTAACATGATAAGTTTGTTTGCCCACAAACATCTTGATTTGCCCATCAGTAAGAATTTCTAATCGGCTCCTCAGACTGACGGTTCATCTTTCCTAACTGTGTTATGGGAAGTTAGCTTCGACTTAACATGAGACAATCGAAGTTTCAAGTCCCATGGTCTTGTCAATAAGAACCTGGTTGTGGATATCTTCTTGGGAACTCTCTTCAAGGAGCAAAATGACACTTCAGTTCTCCCAGCTAAGCATCATGTTACCTTGCAAGACAATCCCATCTACTGAAGGTACTTCCCATATACTGTAGTTCATTACACTTACCTCATAGAGTTCCCTTAAATCCCACTACTGTTTGGCTCGGTTAATTCATTGACCTTCACCTCACCAATTACTTCCAAGACTCTAATTACTCATTCGAAGCTTGTCTTGGTAATGTAATTCAAGATTCTAATGGTTGGCATCTAACGTCTCTTGTACTCAGTATTTCTTGGAAAATTTCATCCCTAAGGACACCATAAACTCCATTAATCATAAACTTGTATAAACAGTTTTGTCGAGTATGTCCAATTTATATAGCAGAGACAGAACCAAACATGGGCGACATTCGTCAAGAACTCAATAAAGAGAATCCCAGTTGTAAAGAGAGCATTTTAAATACCGTTGTTGTTCCTATGGATCCGAGCAACTTCTGTGTAATATACACTAGAAAATTTAGGGAGGTACTCACCAGGTAGCAAACGTTTTGGATCCTTTATCAGCTGGATATAACAGTACCTTGTTACTCTTTGAATCGATAATTAACATAGGCTCAGTGAAACCGAACGTGTAAAGGACATCTTCCACTCAATTTCAATATGATGGAAATTATGGGTGCTTTGCTCTTCCAGATGACATTACTTTTAATGTTGAATATTGAAATCATTTATTTTTTGTCAAAATCCCCAGTGGATATATTTAATTAGTTACCACTTTTGCTGACCTCAGACTATTTAGTATGCCTGAAGTGGATTCCACAATATCATATAAGCTGCTGGAAGTACACCATTTCAACTGACCCATGGAACCGGTGAAATACTGTGCTGTTGCTACCCCTTCAGAGGTGTTAGAATCTCTGTTAAATTTACTTTGGGCATGGCAGTCTCAGTATGCAAAAGACCCCTAAAAAGGAAAGGATTGTAGGTGAATATTTGAAAGACAGGAGAGGAGAAAATGACATGAAGAAGTAAATATTCTAGTGAAAGTTGGTGCAGTGCTAAAACAGAACAATGAGTCTAACTGATTATTCTCATAAATAAAAAAAGGAGGGAAGTGCTTAGAAAATAGTGAGAAGGAGAGTGACAGAAGTATGACTAAAATAGAGGGCAGTAACTGGACTTATTTTAGACAGGAAAATACCATAAAGTGTCAAAATAAAGAGTTTAAGGCGATTATCAGGTCCGTACTATTATGTGGAGAAGCAACTTGGGCTCTTAAAATGAACTACGACAGACTATTGGAAAGAATCGAGATGAGGATGGTAATGAGATGGAGAATACCTGGAATACCAGTACTGGAAAGGATTTAAGATAAGATAAGATATAAAGAGAGAGTTTGATATATGTAATGTAAAGGAGAAAGATGGGGAATATCGTGTGAGATACTATGGTCATGTGATAAGGAGAGAGAAGATGGAACTAATCAAGAGAACACAAATAAGGACAAATCTGAGGCTTTTGTCGTACAGTGTACTGTAAACAGTTACATCCCTCACAACAGACTAACCCTGACTAGGACAGCTTTACTGATCACCATTACCATCATCTACTCCTACGCCTATTGACGCAAAAGGCCTCATATATATATATATATATATATATATATATATATATATATATATATATATATATATATATATATATATATATATATATATATATATAAATATATATATATATATAATATATATATATATATATATATATATATATATATATATATATATTTACATATTTATTGTGTTGAAAATTGAGTTATAGTGTAAACATTATACAAAAATATTTTAAATTTTATTGTCAACCAAATTACACAAACTCATAAGTTTCATCAACACAGGTGCTC
>NC_090732.1:25861468-25871468 GCF_036898095.1 Palaemon carinicauda | reverse complement strand
ATATTACAGGCGTTTTATACGCAACTATTCAATAATAGCCGCTCCTTTAACTGATCTTACGAAGAAGGGCGTACATTTCATATGGTCCGAGCATCATCAACAGGCGTTTAATACCTTGAAAGATGAACTGTGTAGTTCTCCTATCTCAAAATTTCCTGACTTCGGTAAGGAATTCTTCATTGCAACAGACGCCTCAGACTTAGGAGTAGGAGGGGTATTGCTTCAGCAATGTAATAAACAATTTTTCCCGATAGATTTTTATTCTCGAAAACTGAGAACTTCCGAAAGTAAGTATGCAGTAATAGACAAGGAAGGGCTAGCTATTGTTAATTCACTAGTGCATTTTAAATTCATAATATACGGTTATCCCGTTAAGGTTCTTACTGACCATAAAACACAAACCGAGTTCTTTAAAGGCTTCAACCACAGCCCTAAACGAACTCGGTGGCATATGATCATTCAAGACTTTGGCGCGAGAATCGGGTATTTACCTGGAAAAGCAAATATCATTGCGGATGCGTTATCACGCAACCCCGTGTCATCTTGTACGGAGCCTTTAGCTGAATTAATAGATATATCAACATTCATGCCTATTGTTAAAACGATATCTGAACAAGAAGATTTAGGCTGGAGCGCTGAATTATTACAGACTGAGAAAAGAAAAGATCAGAAAATAGAAACAATTATAAATGCTTTGAAAGGCATTTATAAGGAAAAGGGATATATAAAGTATAAGCAGCAGAATTATATAATCAAAGATGATATTCTGTGTAGGACCGCGACTAGGAAAACCCGCAATACACCACATGTAACTAACGACCAGGTAGTAGTACCAATCTCACTTATTTCCACTGTCCTGAATTGGTTGCATGCAAATCCATTACATAGCCACCCAGGATTCTTATTAATGTCAGAGAAAGCCAAATCATTGTTTTATTGGCATACAATGTTTACAGATATAAAAAAAACACATAGCTAATTGTCGCACATGTCAGGAAAACGAAGGGCATACGAAAACACCTGTCAGCCTAGGGGCTTATCCCGTGCCCAATCAACCCTTTGAAAGAATACATTTAGGTTTGTTAACTGGATTTTACGAGTCAGACAGAGGAAATAAGCACCTCTTAGTAATTGTAGATGCTTTAACTCGATAGACAGAACTAATAGCGCTTAAAACTAAAACTGCGATTGAGTGCGCTAGGAAGTTTTACGAGTGTTACTTTTGTAAACATTGAAAACCAATCATGATAATCTCAGACTCGGGTGGAGAATTTAATAATCACTTTCTTACTTTATTGTGTGAATTCCTTAGCATAAAGAAAATAAATACCATGATATATCACCCAGAGTCGAATGGGCTAGTGGAAAGAGCAAATAGGAAGGTTTTAAATATATTAAGAGTAACACTAGGGGGATCAGACCCCAACTGGGATATTGCAATACCTGCGGTACTGAGTACTCTTAATCATTCATATCATATATCAATTAAAATGTCACCGCATGAAGCATTGTATGGTACCCCAGTTGGAACGCCTTTCCATGTATTAACGCCTACAACTAATCTATCAAATGCTTTAAAAGAATGTATAAATGCAAGCAAAAGTTGATATGATATCCTTCGAAAGAATTTAGAAGAATCACAAATCATAATGAAAAGGAATCTTGATAAAATAGTGAAGCCAAATAAAACATATACCGTGGGTGATAATGTATACATACAGGTAAATGTAAGTAAAGGACTCAATTATAAACTAACACCTAAGTTTCAAGGCCCATTTAACATTTTGGAAACATTAACGGCCAATAGGTTTAGAGTTCAAAACGTATCCCAACCCACGGATGAGAGAATAGTACCATTGGCTCACATAAGAAATTAAAGAAAAAAAAATAGGGAAAGAAGTGAGGGAAAGATTTTTATTTGTATGTTAAAAGTTTTCTTCTTAATACAGGAGTAATTACTTATATTTTTCTCGTTACAGGTTTCCAAGATGAATTTTTTGTCGTTGGGAGTGATATTGTTCGCTCAGACATTTTTCTCGTGTGGGATGAGCTCTAAAACTACAAGTATAGATTTTAAATATGGCACTATAGTTGAGAGACAAGAGGACGTTTTTATTACATCAAGCAACGTAGTTGTAGAAGTGCATATGCAAGCAATTTTTCTTCAAGAGAATGATGTCACTAGCTTAAAAAGCACCATTTCAAGGTTTGCTGTCTCATTAGATGAGTTGCATAGAAGACATTTTCATTTGACTACAGAGAGGCCTCTTGGGTCGACACTAAAAGTTGCAGAGATGCTATTTGATGACTTGCAAAATAAGACTTACGAGACACAATCTATGGCTCGTGACCTTTTGATGTGGACTGTAGGACACTAACATAAAGAAAGACGTAACCCGTTTGTTTTTGCAGCATTAAACATCTTTGGGTCTATTGCAAGTTTAGGTTTAGGAATTTCCAATCGTCTTAAGATTAGTAATCAAATCAAGAAAATTGAGTTCTTGACTCAAGATGATGAATTGATTATGTCAGAACTAAGGAATCAGTGAGCTTCAATCAATCAAATTATGGATTTAGTAAATGAACATTCAAGTAATATCAGTCAGATTTTGGAAGTACAGGATTTGTTGGCAACGTTAACGTGTTAGGATTCAAAAATAGATAACATACATAACAGAATTGCACATTTCATTGAGAAATCAAAAGATTATGTAGAAGCTATCATGTTAGCAACTAAAGGTGTACTGTCGCCCCATTTGTTGCCTACAAAGTACTTAAAGTTAGTTCTGGAGAACGGACGGGAGAAACTAGTCTATGTTCCTTTGTTAGACGCACGTAGGTTAGAATTTTATTACAATCTAATTACAGTAAGCGTTGAAAATAACAAGATTATGATCACAATTCCTTTTGATTCTTCTGATGCCTGGCAATCTTACAGGATATCACCATTTCCGACTTTCATGACGAATCACTCAAATCCAGTAATATCCAGTTTGACAGGACACGTATTGAATCCCCCAAACCAGGAAACATATACGGTCATTAAAGACTTACATCAATTAACTCACTGTTCAGACGCAATGGATAGAAAAATATGTACAGCTGAATCATTTGAATTCCATAAAAACTTAATGGATTCATGCGAGTTATAATGCTAGACTGTGCTCTCTCCCATACAAGTGAAAATTGTCTGGATAAGCTTTATCCCTTTGACAATAATGAGTTCAATTGCAGACTGAACAACGGCTCGTGGATACAATACGACAAGGACGGCTTCAATGAATCCCGCCCGCATGGGTCCACGTCCTATTCCAAAATCTTCGTTGCAGCAGATGGTTGTATCGGGACTTCCCTAATTCCATGGTGACCGGGATCAAGACCATCATCAGAGAACGAGCCTACTTCACGAACTTCACGTGGTCGACTAAAATAAAATGCCATCACTACCTCTCCCATACAACAAACAGGTAGCCAAGCAGTTGATGAAATTGACCGAGATGGACCACCTGTCACTGACTAATAAAGAATTTCTTCACCCCATACTACTTGCAGGAACAGTTGTGACGGTGATGATATTTATCGCCGTTATCATCCTTGTTTGGCGTAGGTTAAGGAACAGTTTGCAGCTAAAACAGAACGTTTTGCCATGTCCAGACAAAACTCCTTATTTAATACAATTTAAAGCCGTTTGAAAGTGGCCATTTCATTCGCTAAAAGGAGTAAAATTGTCTGGGAATAGCGTGTGTACGAAAGGCAGTTAGTACGCTAGTAATATGTAATTGAAGAGACTATAGAACATTTGCATTTTTAAAAATACATTTAAAAATCATTTAAAAAATAAATCATTTTTTTCTCTCGGCATCTAATAAAATATATAAGCCGGAATGTTAAAAGAAAAGAGAAAAAAAAAATAAAAAAAACAGAATCTATGGGCATCTAATAGATTATATATATATATATATATATATATATATATATATATATATATATATATATATATATATATATATATATATATATATATATATATATATATATATATATATATATATATATATATATGTACGAAACCGTGGTACGTGTACGTACCAGGAATTCGTGTTTGTGCACTAAAACTGAATCTTTACCAAGGTAACAAATATTTTTATTAATTACCGTATTGTGATAATCTATGTTTCTGACAAAGGTAACAATTATTCTTTAACAAGTTACCGAATCATATGTATATCAGTCATTTTTTTGGTACCCTATAATCATTTGCTAGCAATGTACAATATATGTGATCTGTATTTATCATGCATTTTTTTCTTTGCTTTGGTAATATCTTTTCATATGCATTATTGTTATTATTCGTTTTAATATGCCTATTTGAACATTCGTCCTCATTTGCTTATGGCTAAAGTTGAACAAAGAATAATACATATATCCAGTCACACTCCTAGTAAACATATTTTGGCGTGTTGTTAAATAAAAAAAAAATGAGATAGCTGGCCGAGCTGATGTAATAGTTAGTTATTACATGTTTAAAACACATGACGTAATATGTCATTGTGGAAGAAGAAGCTAGTGAGAGATTTGCTGTAGTCAGACAAAATCATAACAGGATGCATTTTGCATCTCTCAGCACTGTAATATTTTTATGAAGCATAAACACAAATGCATACCGTGTGAAAGATTGTGTCGCCATCGGATGCAGGTGTCTTCGAAGACTAATGTAAAGTTTACATATTGTGTTTAAATACTGAGATAACTAAATATACGATATCTGTGATATCGATATTTTAGGCAGTTCTTATCTATAACTTCACCTGAATTGGTCATCCGACCAAACCAACTATACTCCTATGATGGAGATGTTAACACTTGTTTTTTAGAGAATAAACCATTTTAAAGTTAACATGCTTGACTTTATTTCAAGACTCAACATCTCAAACAACACATACTCAATGTGTGTTAATAATAGTAGCACACTAATATATATACTTAATTTTGATCAATATTCGTGATCTCAATATAGTGAATAGCCATGATATAATTATGATATACTTGCATAAGAAATAAAATTATTGTTTGGAGGTTGAAATCTAATAAGCTTACTAGTATTTCGTGAGATAAAACATTGTAAATTATATTTATTTGTAGTTACTCATAACACATACTTAATCATTCATTTTGATGGCATTTCGAATGTTTTCTTCTCCTATGAGAATGAAAATGTTATCCTTTATTAGATTGATTTTTGCTTTAAGAACATTTGTATGTTGCTAGGTAAATGTTTATACCTTTTAGTTTCCTTTCTCAAATGCAATGAGTCGGTACAGATATAATTATATAGAAATGTATAAAGAAATAACGGAAAATATATACTAGAATATATTCACCTATACCAACTGCTTAAAGGTATTTTTTAAGATATTTTAACAAAACAGCAGTTTGTTAATATTCTTTTTTTACACATGGAGTTTTCTCATATTCAATTTGACTTAATATTTCCTTAAATCAATTATATTCTCCTTTTAATTAGGATAAACTAAAATCTAAAAATAAAAAAATCATGTTTCTTACTTTAACCATTATTCCTTTATATAGACGTTAAACAAATCCTCCTTCAGGAAGACTACAATAGGAACTAAAAACTGCCGGTGCCCCTAAGCCGACATGTCCCAAGGCAAAGGAATGCTTTGTGAAAGCTTGTCAGATCCTGTGAGTTGCAAATACCTAGGTGCAAGGGTCTCTTCAATTGAAGCCAGAGGCTTTCACTTGCATACACCTATAAGAGGTAGTTCTGGCAGATGTAAGATATTTGCATTGTTATGATCGAATTTTATTATTAAAATCCTTAAGAGAAACAATTATAATATAATAAATTTTAGATTATAATTGGTCGACGTATGTCGATATATTTCAACCATTTTAATTGAATTTAATAAAATAATGAATTATTTTATTCTGAAACGAGCAATTTGGTTTCAATATATTTTTTAGAGCCAAATATTATAAATTCAGTATATGAAAGAAATTATCGCAGAAGACTGTATATGTTAGTTTCTTCAGTAATTTGGAGTACAATGTGGACATGGACGTTGAAGTAACATAGCCTTGTGTACGCTTATATGTGCAATTTATGCTTACATTATTGAAGGGTTAAGATCATATGACTATGTGTGATATCATGGACGAGGTGATGGGAAGGATTATTTGAAAACAGAGAAACATTTGTACAAGTTGAACAGAGAAAAGATACAACAGCATAGACAGAGAGAGAGAGAGAGAGAGAGAGAGAGAGAGAGAGAGAGAGAGAGAGAGAGAAGCGGCTAATACACCGGCTGGTGACATGAATGAATTAGTGTAGGGGAGAGGCTATTAGAGAGACCAAATTATTTAATCGGAGAGCCTAGATAGAAAATATCAATATGTATTGAGCTATCAACTGTCGTGAAGATGATTTTGCGATAATGACCATCCTTACTTTTAAATTCTGTTTCAAGAAGAAAGGATCAATCAAATATTTCGATGTATGAATATAACACTTATAAAATCTAGTCATATTACGATTGAATTTTGCAACTTGTAAAGAAATGAATAGGATACTTTTTGTGGCTATTACTAAAGATAAGGCTATATTTACTTTATGTGCAAGTAGGAGTTAGGACACCCATTCTAAATTTATACATATAGGCAATATAATTATGTATGTTAATAATAATAATAATAATAATAATAATAATAATAATAATAATAATAATAATAATAATAATAATAATAATAATAATAATAATAATAATAATAATAATAATAATAGTGCATTCATTCTTAATTCTATTTCTTATTAATTGTATATAGGCTCGCTAATAGGCATCAAATAATTATGGAGGTGTAAATTTTTCCCTTGCTGATTTATTGCAAATCCTCAACTCATTTAAGAGACAAGGCCGATACGTGTTCATTTAAAACACTGTATTTTCCATAAAAGTTTTAGATATGACTTAGTTATCTAATACATTATAGTCTATTAAAGCTATTTATATTTCTGAATGATCTCTAATAGCATTTAAATAGATGGCCGATGTTATACATCCCATTTAAACCTTAGAAATAATACTTGAAAAGAGTTCTTTAACTCTGATATGGTAATGATAATTAAATGCTTTTATGAATACAAAGCGTGAGTAAATGAATTGAGCCATTTGATATAATGATGTTAGTAGGGGCTTTGTGAGGTTAATTATGTTCTATCACTCAATCATAGCAAATTTCCTAATGAGAAAAAAATAATCTTTCACACAATTAATGCATTAAAGATACAGCCTGAGGAAATCGGTTCTGAAATATCATTGAATTTGGTAATGAATAATATTGAGAGAGAGAGAGAGAGAGAGAGGAGAGAGAGAGAGAGAGAGAGAGAGAGAGAGAGATTTTATAACATTTTCAAAGATATGATAGTTATTTGCTCGTACCCAATATTTTCTACATCATATTATCTTCTGAATTCTGCAACTCATGATCTGTTTTTATTATTATTATTATTATTATTATTATTATTATTATTATTATTATTATTATTAATATTATTATTATTATTATTATTATTATTATTATTATTATTATTATTATCATTATTATTACTACTACTAGCTTAGACACAACCCTAGTTGGAAGAAAAGGATTCTATAAGCACAAGGGCTTCAACGTGGAATAAAATAGCCTAATGAGGAAAGGAAATAAGGAAATAAATAAGCTAAAAAGGAAGTAATAAACATTGGAAAAATTCAATATTCTAAGAACATTAACAGCACTTAAACATATAATTCACATACAAACTATAAAAAAGAGACTTACGGTAGCCTATTCAACAACAACAAAAATTGCTGCAAGGTTGAACTTTTCAAGTTTCATCGATTCAGCTAGTTTTGCATTTATGCTCCATATAGAAAGAGTAGACACATTTCTATTTTTTCGACTCCACCAGCGATAGCAATTGCCCTCTCTTAAACTAATTGGTCATTAATGGGATTCTTAACCTTCCCAGTACGATTACCTGGTGGATTTCGTTTTCCAATGTATAGCTTGTACTCTCTGGAACAAATCTAAATTACATTGACGTTGGTTGAGCCTGCAACTCTCCTTCAATTAATGAGATATAACTCAATATTCTCACTCAATTTTTTGGCCCCTAATGTTAATGGAATGCTTTTTAAAAACTCTACATTTGATACTTTGAATCCAGACAAATACCTCAATAAAAACAGTTGACAGAATGAAAAGGTTATAATAGTTGTGATTCAGTTTTATAACGTATTTTTTCTATCCGAGAAATGCTTGAACTTGTTTATAATGATATTTCTTTTGGCTGATTGGATAAAACTTAAGAAACAGATATGAGTCGAACAAACAAAATTCATTCCGTTCCATATAATGCATAAATAAAATGACACGTTTGTTTTTAGTTGAGGTCAAAGCAGGAGCAGAAGTAAATAAAGAGAGAGAGAGAGAGAGAGAGAGAGAGAGAGAGAGAGAGAGAGAGAGAGAGAGAGAGAGAGAGAGAGAGAGAGAGAGAGAGAGAGAAACCTTTACAAAGGAATCTTAGAATTATAGAAATTTGGGATGCACTATGAAATGATTGTTTGCAAGTGCTTAATTACCATCTCTATCTAAGAAAAAAATAATGAAATATTCTATAAAAACCTTACATGGAGACTTATCTATTAATTAAAAACAGGTAACTGAAATGGCTCGTTATTTGCTTACTTTCTTACCTTAATCGTCTTCTTCTAATTCTCCTTTAACTTTTCAATTAAATTTTTTCTATTATCAGCGACAACCATCTTAACTTGATACCTCTTATCTACAACTAACATCTCTCTCTCTCTCTCTCTCTCTCTCTCTCTCTCTCTCTCTCTCTCTCTCTCTCTCTCTTAAGCAGTGATAATTAAGAGAATTTTCTTAGTATAAAAATATGATGTTTTGAAGACAATTGTTATGTTGTGTAGGATACTATTTTCTTATTCAACTTCTATCTCAACATCTTTGGCGATAAATAAAAGAAAAATAATTGTTAGATCGATTACACCAGATTTTTTAAGGTTCTACTCCATTAATTTCGTAATTACAAAAAGTAGTTGATATATTATTTCTGAATACAGAAATCGTTCTTTTTCGGTGGGTACGCTCATTTTTAATAAGTTTCGCCATAATAGAAAAAAATCGATTTTTTTTTTCTAATGTCCACCAGCACAGCTTGCATATCATCTGTAGACCTGACCTAACCTTATGTTCGGTTCACTGCCTCCCTTTACCTGTACTTCTATTAATCAAGATGCCTTCTCGCCTCCCTTTTCCGCTGATTTGAGTTTAAGGCCAAACATTTTTTAGCCTCTGACCAAAAAAAGCTTTTATTTTTCAGCTGCGTTAAAATTTGTAATAAATATATGAAATCAATCTACCTAGCAATATATTATAACTTTGCAACTTTTATGACAAAATATTTTGAAATACACGACCAATGTAAATTTTTTTTATCCTGTTGTCTTTAGTATCATGAGTAATATTAATTTTTACTTGATAGCATCCTCAATACCATTAAAATCAGATTTTTATCCAGATGAATATTAGTAATATGTTTGAGAGCTTTCCAAGAAACATAATTAATCTTGGAAAAGCTGCAGAACACTTTGAGGTTTACATTGAATTCCATAGTACAGACTATTTCTGTTTGGTGGTGAATATAGAATGTTGATTTATGACATGAGAGGGGTTGAATAGCAGTAAGAGTTATAAGAAGGATTTTATAATGAATGAGTATCGTAGTGACTGGTATGTAAAACCTTTGAAATTAAAATCAAGATAGCCGCTGTCCAACGTCAAACTAATCCAATTTAGAAGATCATGATGCATAATTAAAGACAGAATACTCATGTGATATATAAATTTCACACACACACTCACACACACAGACACACACATGTATATATATATATATATATATATATATATATATATA
>NC_090732.1:25833968-25846468 GCF_036898095.1 Palaemon carinicauda | reverse complement strand
TCTTAGCAGCTGCCCCAAATCTGGAGTGGTAGTGCATAACTGTGGCCGATTGGCGTCAATAAGGGGCTTTAGAGGTCGTTGGTTGGAGTGTGAGAGAGTGGTGACCTATATGGGTGAAGACAGCTTTGTCGTGGCTTCAGCACGTCACAGGGTGAGCATTTGTGTCCTACCTCATCCGCATTACCTTTGGTAGATGTCAACAGGCTAAAACTGACTAAGTCGTGTCCTGGAGAGTGGCCTTGGTAAAATAGAATGGCAAACATTCCTGTTTACCAAAACTCTCTGGTCTGTACCTGTATCATGTAAAAAGAAAAGATTAGTGAGAGGGAAGGCCACTACCATAAGCGATGGCCTACTTATACGTGTCATGGCCATTGACGACCATTCACACATTTCTTCGCAGAAGCTCCAAATCTAGAGTGGTAAGAGCATAACTATGGCCGAATGGCGTCAGTGAATGGTTTTAGAGATCGTTGGTTGGATTGTGACCGAGTGGTGGCTTATTTGGGTTGAAGACAGCTTCATCACTGCTTTGGCACGTCACAGGTGAGCATTTGTATCCTACCGCATTCACATCATCTTTGGTCAATGTTGAATGGTTGTCCTCTTTATCATGATTGCAGGTGTTAATGGAGGTATTGAACGTGGTAAAATGGTGATCCACAAGGGTGTCGACTTTGGTCATCAGATCCTTCATGGGCAAAATATCAACATTGGGTATGGCAGTGTCTATAGTTTCAGGTAGGTATCATACTCAGTGGGCAGGATGTTGGTTCACCTCCCAAGGTGAGCTGTCTGTGGAATGTTGCAGACAATCGATATTGATAATTTCCTTGACAGCCAGTGATGCCTTTCAGTCCCCTAAAGATTGTTGAGACAGTTGAAAAGGTTTGCTATATGGACGGCTGGTGATAGTAAGTACTGCTCCAGTAGGTATGTTTTAAGGGTGTAGTATGCTATTTAGGTGTGCCCTTGGTCACAAAGCCAATCTGAAATTTATGGGAAATTTCCTCTAGCAGTACTGCGAGAACATAGTCTACATTTGTGCTTGAATGAATTGCGCCCTTAAATGGAAATTGGACCTTGTTGTGCTGAAACCAGGCGAATGTCTTTGTACTGATGAGGGGCGGTAGTTTCATGGGTGTGGTATTTATAGAAGAGTCAGCGTTGGAGGGCGGCATCATCAAACAGTAAGATATGGCAGTGAGGGGGAAGTCTGGAAGGAGCTGGTCCTGCAGGGATCACCAATGTTGCAAGTGGGTCATTAGGTTATAACTGAGAGGTGAGGTGATTAAAACTGACTTCTTTTCACCTATTATGCCTCCCTGGCACTTGCATGACTTTTTTCCATGAATTTTTTGTGGGAAGTCGTGCCATTTTGGGGCACGAATTAGGAGGCTCCCGCAATGTTCACGGCTAGTTCACGCATAGTTCACGATGAGTTCAGGACGAGTTCACGAATAGTTCACGAATATGTGCCCATTCGTGTCCAAATTGACACGAACTGGCATGACCAGTTCTCGCATAGTTTGCGAATAGTTTGCGCATAGTTTGCGCACTTCCCACATTGGCACAACGAGTTTCCGCAATTTGGACGGTGTCGTGCCAACTTGGCCACACCGTATAAAACCGAGGCCTCTCCAACCCTTGGTAATTTTTGGATTGGCTCTAGAAGAGACAAAATGCTTACTGTCTGAGACACCATTGCAAAGAGGAGAAGATTCCTATACATGGCAGCTGCTCTAACCATTGTTGAAGACCAGCAGAAAAGGCTAGCAGAGGAAGAAGAGAAAGAAAATGCAACCCCACCTCGAAGAAAGACACAAAGGAAAGTGTGGGTCAAGGAATGTTTAACCAGAATTTGCGAGTTTGGACAGTATGACAGTCTACTGACTGAACTCTACAAGGAAGATCAAAGGGACTACAAAAATCATCTCAGAATCAAAGCTGACCTGTTCCAAGAGATGGTTGAGAAGTTAACCCCCTCGCCTCCAAAAGCAGTCTACCTTCATGAGGGAACCACTTACAGTTTGACTCAAGCTGGCTGCCACCCTCCCCTTATTAACCACTGGAAATTCCTATAAAAGTCTGCAGTACAGCTTCAGGGTTGAAGCAAGTACCATCTGCAAGTTCATGCCCAAAGTGTGTAAAGCCATCATCGCGGTCTACAAAGACGAAGTGCTGCGCTACCCCAAAACTGAAGAGAAGTGGAAGGAAGTTGCTGCCCGGCTCAGTTCAGATGGAATTCCCACAACTGTCTGGGGGCTGTGGATGGCAGGCACATTGCCATAAAGAAGCCACCCAATGCTGGCTCTTATTACTACAACTATAAGGGCTTCCACAGCATTGTACTGATGGCAGTGGCAGATGTTACCTACAAGTTCCTCTATATGGATGTTGGGGCAGAGGGTGGTGTATCGGATGGAGGAAAATGGAGTAACTGTTCCCTGCATGATACCATTGAAGAGAAAAGAGCTGGAATGCCTCAACCAAAACCAGTCCCTAATGATGACCAGCCAGTGCCCTATCAATTCGTAGGGGATGACGCCTTTGCTCTCCTAACCTGGATGATGAAACCATTCTCCCATCGGTCATAAGTCCTACGATAACGCATATATAGATACAGGTTGTCTCATATCCGACGTGTTGAGGAGAATGCCATAAGAATTTTTTGTCAAAGGTTCTGTTGCTTCTTGACGACAATGCATTAGCACCCCGACACCATCAACTTTATCACCCTTTGCTCCTGTGTCCTGCGCAACCTCAGCCTCATCAGAGAGCCACAAGCAATTTCAAAAGTGGACCGTGAAGATCGGGACACATGATCTGATCCCTGGTAGATGAAGGACTCAGCGACACCTGCAGGAGCTGCTGTCTCTAACCGGCCTTCATACCCAGAAGGATGCAAAGGATCAGCGAGACTACCTTTCACATTACTACATGTCCCCTTCTGGTGCTGTCCCTTGGTAAGAAAGAATGGTAGTAGCTCCATGAGCTCCATCCGCAGTTGTTCCCTTTTTGAAATAAAGAAACGTTTATTTTTCGTGTGTTTTTTTATCTTTTTGGTTTCTTTTTCTCTCCTTTTTTTCTATTTTTTGTTTTGTTACGTTTCTGTTTTTCTTTCACTTTATTTTAAGGTTAAAGAGAAAAACAAGTGTTTTGAAATAAGAAAGCATTTCATTAACAAGAAAACAGCAAACGTCAAATATGTACAAGTATCATAGTCCAAATATTTATGAATATTTAGAAGTGTCTCATATCAGTCAGTGTCCCTGCTGGTTGTGGTACCGCTGTGTGGGGATACCCGATGGACTGGTGGTGTGTTGAGTTCCTTGGAGGTGTAGAGGTATGAGGGAGAAATGACCTCTTCTAAGTAGTTCTCGACGGACCCCGTGGTCAGGACCGGGAAGCTGAGTGGTGTCACAGGTGTCTTAAATGTGGCTGACAGCGAAGACACTGAGGGTGTTGGCGAAGGAGCCTGGACAACGGTGGTTGACGATACTGAAGTTGTTAGTGAAGGAGGCTGGCCAAGGGTGGCTGACGGTGCAGGTGGAATCCCTGGTTGCTACTCCATGGTACGGGGCCAGGAGGATTGGCCTGAAGACTGTAGTGACTGGGGTGGCATCCACATTACAGGTGATGGCAGACTGGCTGGAGGTTGCTGCTGAGGCTGCTGCTGCTGCTGCTCTGGCGGTGCCTGCAAGGTTACTGGTTAAGGCTGATGCCAGAACTGCTGCTGCTGAGGGGGCTGCCAAGGTTGCTGCTGCTGAGGGCCTGGCCAGGTCACAAGTGGTTGTTGATGTGGCTGCTAGAAGAGCTGACGCCGCTGCCTGTGGTGGTGTACATGGTTGAGGCAGTCTATCTGGAATTCATGCCAGTAGTCCTCCGGGATGGCATACATGTTGCCTTCCAGCAGGCACGAAAAATCGAGTACGATCTTGTGCTGGACGGTGTATGAGTGGTTGGGCACCAAGGATTCTGCTTTGGAGATGATCTGAAACATACAAACATTGTAACAATATAGTACATCCTTTAAATGCAACATATTGCACATGCCATGTCAAAAGCAATGGATGAAACTGGAATACAATCTGCGTGTAGATATTGGGATTTTCACCTCTTGCTCTACATTACTGAGGTCGTTGTGCGTCACCCAGGTGTTGGTGGTTATGATGGCTGTCTGTGTTGTTGGTGGGCTGGACTGCTTCCCCTTGCCCTTGCCCTTCCCAGTACTAGTAGATTCTTGGCATTGGGAACCCGTGGACCTTACTTCATCATCGTCTCCGTCGCTGACCATCACTGCAGCTAACTCTGGGACAGCAAACTCCTCACCGGGGTCTGTCTCTCCCCAGACGATATGTTGTATCAGGAAACTCGAGGTCTCAAGAATCTAGTCATTATGGGCACTTCTTTGTGGCTGGCCAGCTCCACTCTTCTTCTCCTTCTTCATAATCTTCCCCACCCTGGTTCTCAAGTTCTCGTAATGCTTCTTGCATTAGGCACCAGTGGCTGGAGGCTCCAGATGGTCTCCAAGTCGGTCCCACTGGCTATTCTTGACCGCCACATTGAGCCACTTATTGTGCTTCTTGTCATAGAGTGGGGGGTTCTCCTTCACAAGGTCAGCCAACCTAAACTCTGCCTCTTCTGCCCAGTTGTATTCAGGGATTTCTTTCTTTGACACCGGGACCCTCTTCTGTTTTCTGTTAGCCTCGTCCTCATTGGATGGCTGTCTCTGGCATTCGATTGGATCCTGCAGTTTCTCCAGGATCACGATATCGAGACTTGATATAGGTGACTGAGGAGAATTATCTCTATCAGTCGTCTCTGCATCTAGCCTGTTGGCTTCTGGCCTTCTCCCTCTTCCTTTTGTCAGCTTGGTTTTGGGCACGTTGTCTCCTTGCTGGCAACCTCTGGAATGGCAAGCAGTGTCCAGGAAGCTCTATATATACCATCACACCGACGCGAGCACCACTGTCGCGCAGTAGTCGTGAACTGCTCGTAAACTGTTCGTGAACTGTTCGTGAACTGATTGTGAACTGCTCGTACCATGCGCAAACTATTCGTGAAGTGCGTAAATTAGTCGTGAACTGATCATGCCATCAATGCATGAAGTACACGTAACCATGTCAGTGGGAAGGCACGGCCACTCAGAGACGTGCTCATATTTGTGAACATGTCGTCAACTACTCATGAACTCGACGTGAGCTGTTTGTGAACTATTTGTGGCAGTCCATGATAGTCGTAGCATGGCATGCATTACCACGCACTGGCCCACATACTCCCGCATCCTCCCGACGAGGTCACAACGAGTTCACGACACGGTCGCGAAATTTTGCCGTGACCATAATTTTGAACATTTCAAAATTCTTGTTATTACATGCCCCGGTATCACGACGGGTTTACGTACACTCCACGCCAGTTTACGACTAGTTTGCGGATTGGCACAACTCGAGTCGTGCCAATGAGTGCCACAAATTCGTGCAAGTGTCAGGGTGGCATAAAAGTGAGACTATGTACTTTAGGTTTCATGTAAAAATGTCACAAAAACTTAAACAGCCATATTCATGTAAAGCATGCTTAAAAAGGTTCTGTTAACAGTGATGTGGAAAGTTAAATATGTAAAAAAAAGGAAATACTGTTATGATACAGTGTACGAGCGTGTGTGAGACATGTATAGTACAAAGTGTATGTTTTCATCCACAGCAACATATAACTGGTTTACTTCATAATAATGGATGTGCATATTATATATTAACACTTTTTCCTGTGAAAGGCCTCTCCGACAGACATTCTTTGGCAAAGGAAAACTTTGCAAATCAGAGCATAAGACTAAAGTGTTAGGTTAAGTATTGGCCATCAATGTACGCATATATTCAAATGTGTCGTTTTTCTTTTGTCGATGCTAATATAGGACCTCTTTAGCTATATGAATATCAACAATGGTATTACTGCTATGAGTTATATTTTATAAGAGAGTATCACCGAGGGTAGTTATACACAAGCACACATGATGTAAAGAAACGTTGATTGACTACTATCTCCTCTCACCCAGACCACTGATTGGTGAAGTGGACGATAGAACCGTACTATATTGCTAACGTCTCTCGTCTCTATTCATAATAACAACAAACATAAAATTATAAACCCTTACTAAACACAAATAGTTCTCGTATTTAATGAAAATACTAAGGATTACGGTTCCTCGCGGGTAACGAATAAAAGTTAATGTTAGGAAATAGGAATTTCGACCAACTTCCCATTTGATTTTTGGGCTAATATTTCTCATGGACAGATATGGATAGTTCTTCAACCATGTGATGATTATTTTAAAAGAATCGAGAATATTGAAGATAAACCCTTTGTATAATGAATGCCTCATATATAATCTAAATTTTAGAAAACAAAAAAAATAATTTGTGTGGAAATGTTAAATGTAACTAAAACTAAATCTTAATTTCGACCATGGAGTCCTCTCACTCTGAAGTCCTTTTTAAATCCAAGGCAAAATTTTCTTCATATGGACAGGATAACATCACTTTTATCACCAAACAGGGAAAATTAATAATCACTAAATCTATTTTCATCAATGAAGGTGATTGAAAAAAAGAGACAACCAAGATAATGAAGAATAACTGTTACTAAAAGAATATCCCGATGAAAACATGGACTTGTTATAAGAAATCCTAATGCAGGAATAAAAGTTAATAAATTGCAATATAAAGAAAATATTGGTAAGCCATTTTGAGGTTGTTTGGGTATATAGAAAAGTGAAGGATGTGGAAAGGGTACAAAAATGAGCTAAGAAAGAGGCTGGTAGAAATACTTGAAGAAGGAAGAGGGTTAAATACAATATATACAGCCCAATATAGCATTTAATATGTTTTTGAACTACATCCTGTTAACATTATGTTCTATAAGCAGGGAAAATTTATAATATAACTTTAAACATTTAGTCAACAAAAAACAAAGGTACTATTCATTAAGAGAGCTTAGAATAATTTATTTAAGATAAATATGATCGTATCTGTCATTTTTAACTTATAGAATAATATGATTATTCTTACAACCATAATGGGACTATAGAAGAGAAGTTTTGTGATAGTATGTGAAAAAAAGGTAACAGGGATATACAATATTCTTATTTAAGAGCTCTCAAATTATTATTAATGCCTGTTATATAGGTTTATCATATAGTGTGCGATGAATCAAGAGAGTGTGTGTGTGTGTGTGCGTGTGTGCGTGTGTGTGTGTGTGTGTGTGTGTGAGAGAGAGAGAGAGAGAGAGAGAGAGAGAGAGAGAGAGAGAGAGAGAGAGAGAGAGAGAGAGATTATAAAATTTTGTCTAATCGCAATTGGGGCAGCTAATTTTGGATGTTTGCCTAGAACCTAGTAAGAGTTATAATTTCCTATCACTTTTGCTAAAATCTTGCAATTATAGACAAACGTTGTTGAAATAAGCTACACCGTATATGTTTGCCTGTGATTTTTATACAAAGGTATAAGGACTTAGATAGATATTTATTGTTAATTTATTCAATCCTGATCCATGATACTTATATCATTATCTGGTTAGATAATCAATCATATTACCATTGCACCCTTGTACTCAAAATTACTTCTACTTATGATTTTTTCTTGAATCTCTTAGTTCAATTTTTAATATTTCTATAGTCATTTCTATTTTTTTTCTCACTCTGAGCCTATCATTTTCATGTCTTATTATTGGGCTCTCTCTCTCTCTTCTATCCCTCACAGTCAACAATTCTTCAAAATGTTTAACTTCTCGAACCAGGAATGCGTCCAGATCCGTAGCTTGCATCATATATTCTTATATCCGATCCTTTTAGCATCCACTCTCTCTCTCTCTCTCTCTCTCTCTCTCTCTCTCTCTCTCTCTCTCTCTCTCTCTCTCTCTCTCTCTCTCTCTCTCTCTCTCTCTGCAGTTACATCACTGTACATAAGTTTTCATCCTTCAAAAGTTCGTTTTTTTTTCTACACTTGTCATATTTTTCTTCCTCATTCCATCATTCACTATCCTATCCATACGTTTGTGGTTATGCACTGGTCCGTCTCTTCTATCATATAGCTGAAAATAAAGTAATCTTCTTATATCCTTCATTAAATCTTTTATTACCAGACATTTCTAATTCTGCTCACTACCAGCAAATAACAAAGTACACTTCGTTATTCCAAGGACCCAATCTAAGATAATTTTCACATTGAACATCTTATCGGTGAGATATAATTATGATATACATTAATAAAGTTTGGTAATTTATGCTGAATTCTATAAAAAGTTAATCGTGGAATTTCGAAAACTTGTCTTTCAATTATTCCACCTACTTACCTATATAGGCCAGTCAATAGATGGGGTGAAATGCCGAATAAGGAAAATTCCTCTAAAGTTGCAATAAGTTTAACGGTCTTCTTAATAGGGTACTTAAAAAACATTAATTTTGCCCCTGTCCACCACCCTGGGGTTGGTCGCAAATTGTAGAGCAATGGTTGAATTTTTTTTCTTTTTTGCAAGGGAGTCATTTTAGTGGAAAACGTTTCGTTAGATAATATAATCTACAAACAAAATTGTACAAAAGCTCTTTTATTAGTTTTTGTGACACATCATATCGTTTTTGTGCATCTCTTTTTATTTTATACCCCATCCTCCTCATGCCTGAATATTAAGTGGTAATTTTTCTTGATTGCAATACTGAAAAAAATGCTTAAAGTCAGTTGTTGCTTTTCATTTGTTTCAAGACCATGAATAGAGAGTTAACCAATCAGAAAATAATGTGAAAAAAATTTCTTCATTGAGGATATGCTTCACTAGTAAAGGACATCTTTATAAAAAAGAGACTCCAGATGTTAAAAAAAATTTATAAATACAATGCCATACCATAGCATTAAGTGAAAATATGGTTGTCATTCTTAGTTAGAAGAACTGAAATATGCAAAAGTACAGGAAAAGTATTAGGAACGAAAGAATGGAGTGATGAAACTTTTTAAACAAGACAGAAAACCTCTCTATTGCCTACAACGTCTCTGAAAAGGCTGGAGTCATATTTTGATTATCTTAATTGTTTATTTTTTATGAAAAAAGGTATTACAAAAATTCAAAATAAAAGCCAGATATAGTTAAGTGACCGTGAATCTGTGCATTATATAGTCCCTTCATATTAAGATACTATTTTGTAAGTGGGTGAAATGAGAAATGATAAGTGGACAAAACAGTGTGTACTCGCTTTTGCAAGGTGCAGTAGTTGATTCAACCTCCATACTTGCTACTGAGGCAAAATACCATTCAACCTGCAAGCAGAAAAAATCCACTGTGCATCGGTTATAAAATTAGTCGTCTAAAATTGACTACAGTTTTAAAGCCAATAAACAGTGCTTTTAATTACCTAGATAAAATTGAGAGGAATGTCAATCTACTTTTTGAGGGATATAAGGGTGAGCTATCAACTGATAAAATGATAAAATCTTAACTGTCAAAAGAAAAATCAAAACACATTGATACGTTTGTGAATAAACTTATAAACAAGGGTCTGCTTCTGTGACACAGGCAATAAAATTCTTACTAATGTTTTGTTAGTTTTTCTATTTGGGTATTGGACTGTCCTGACTCCTGTCACTTACAGTACATTTCCTACCTGGCTGGAATTCTATTTTTAGACTTCTGTATACTAGGGTCTAGTCTTTGTGTATGTGCTGAGCCGTGAATAAATACTTTTTATATCACCTGCAAGTATCATGTATTGGCTACGGTGTCCTGCCTTCATATTGGTATAGTATCAACGATTTCAAACCTTCGTTTGCTGTGAAAGTAGCTGATTTACAAACTGGTTTCTACATAGGTGCTGTACTTTCACCAAATGAGATAAACTTCTCTGGTATTTATTGAGCTCTGCGTATGCAATCTGTAGTTTGTGGGTTTAAATCTTATATAAATTGCACACACAGAACAACGGTCGAAGCAAACCAGGTGCTAAAAGGATGATGTCTCAGGAATTCAGAGGTAGTGCATTGATTTAAAAACCGAAGATGAGACTTATAACTTTGCCCCCTTTTCAGTTAATGGCATTGAAGGGCTCAAAAAGGAGATGGCTTTCCAACTGTGGGGTTTTACTGATGATGATCATATGATAGAACATCAATGTCGTCATATGACTCAATAAAAAGTCCGGTTATATCAAGCAACACAATCATGCTCCATTCAACTTCCCTAGATGTCAGAGTGTAAGACTTTTTGTTTGATTTCAATCCATTGGAATGCACTACATTGGATATTCCAATTTTAAACTCGAACTGGAAAAGTGAAACGAAGACCTTTAGCAGAGGGTTATCACATAATCTTGTGGATGACAAATTATTGTAGCGCTACGGTGGTATTAGCCACCATGGAGATCATGTACTGTATTTAAAGATAAAAGGTTTTTCCGTCTATTGAAGATTTCTTTTTGCTTACCTAGGTACAACTCATTCATTCTGAATTACCTAAACTAGTTAGGTAGTATTAGGGTACAGAATTGTGTTTGCAGATTATGGCGTCAATAAAACCTGAAATATCACAGGCCCTACCAGCATTGCTTGAATCTTATGTTCTTCGGCCTCACCCGACGAATCCTATTTGCAAAAACAGCCTTCCCACAATCAAAACCATTCCCCAAAAAGAAACACCTATTTAGACACCAGTTTCCTCTACTTTGTGTCATAAATCAGGTCGTGCCCACAATCATTTTCCCAGTAAATGCACATATTTACCAATATAAAATCACAAGTACATAGCAAAGACCAGATACATGATAATGCCAGTAAATATGTTCCTTTTGATGCAGAACTTACTCAATGTATAACTGACACACACTCAACTCGTGTGTACTTTGAAGACAGTCACCATAAATTGATATGTTTTGCCATTATCATACAGTCCACTTTAAACAGGTCACAGGGGTAACTAGTAACATGATAAGTTTGTTTGCCAACAAACATCATCTTGATTTTCCCATCAGCAAGAGTTTCTAACCCTGGAAAGGTATGATGGGTCGTTTGCGACCCCCACAGCATTTTCAAAACCTGTTTTTTCCCCATAAATCATCAGCTGTCTCGAATATGGAAGTGATCGACCTGCAAGGGGTGACTAGTCTACATGCCATTGTCTGCTTTAGGACTGATTTTCGTCTAACTTCCCACCTTCCCCGTTTTCTTACCCCCCCCCCCCCCCCCCAGCGGCCGACCTCGACCCTAAATACCTTTATATGGGTAAGTGATCAAACAGCAAAGTTATTACATAATTATAAATTGTCGAACAGTGTTAATACTTGTTTGGTTCTTTATAGTTGGGAAGTGTGGGTGGATGGTGTGTCTACCACTTGCATGACATTGGTTTTGGCTTAGATGCCATATATTGCCATGAGGTCCATTTTCCCTCAAGTGCTAATTTCTGATTTTTTTAGGTTTTTTGGAAATTTGATTTTTTTTCTATTTATTTTGAATTTATCTTCAATAATGGCCAGCAGACAGTATTCCCTCGGCATGGATGTCATCAACACACTTCTGATGGAGTTAAAAAGAGATGTTGATGATAATATGGAGCTTGCAACCCCATTCTTCATTTCAAGTGGTAGATTGGGCTGTAAGAGTTGTTGCGGTCTACGGCCATTTTGTTGACATACCCGAAAGGTAAGTTGGCATATCTCTATATATTCTTGTTCTGTATAGAATTCGTGATATTTTGGTATAATTTAATGCATGAATATCATATTTTATAGGAGATACAATGATTATCATAAGAAATTTACATTGTGAACTAGGCCGTCAAAAAATGACCTTTAGATTTCGCCCCTGTTATAAGAATAAATTACATCTTAGTGCACATTTTATTATGTATTTCTGTTCTAGGATAATATGAGTTTATTCTGTAAAAAAAATTAGCCTCTTCCTATTTCATTTGGGTACCCAAAAAAATTCATGAAATTTGGACAAATTTTTTTGGCCAAAAAAATGTACCCTTTTTTTCTCATTTCAGATCTTGACTTCTATGGGTCCAACTCATTTCCAGCAATTACACGCGGTTGCTTTGCCATCTAAGCAGGTGTCCCTAAAGGGATTTATGTGTATATGTATATTTTTTTTTTTTTTTGTGAATATTTACGTCAAGTCTTTTTTTGTATACTTAAATTTTTTATATATTTCCAATAAATAGTTATTTTGTAGATGGGTATCATTTATATTTTCAGTAATTTTTAGCATTCTTTGAAGTATTTTTAGCAAGTCAAACAATACAGATTGATGCATAACTAGATTTTTCCTGAATTTTTTTCGGAGTCGGGGTCGTTCACGACCGAGTATAGCCTTAAAGGGGTGTCCGAGTAGCATACCTATCCAGGGTTTCTAATTGGCTCCTCAGACTGACGGTTCGTCTTCTCTAACTGTATTATGGGAAGTTAGCTTCGACTTAACATGAGACAATCGAAGTTTCAAGTCCCATGCTCTTGTCATTGAAAA
>NC_090732.1:25818968-25826468 GCF_036898095.1 Palaemon carinicauda | reverse complement strand
TGTTTTTTATAAGTGTACCCAATCATGCTTGCGGAGCATCATTCGAACGTTCAATTTGGCTGCCATTGATCCTATATACTAAACCCAAAATTGCAAGGGGAAGTCATGGAGTTGCTGGAGAAATATAAAATACATTAAAAACTTCAGCTTTAACCCTTCACTGAAATATTGGAAATAAATGAGTTACCCTCCAAGTTTGCCACTATACAGTATACCCTTGAAATATGTAGTTTTTGTTCGCTGTACGAACCCAAATAATATTTTTCACACATATGACATGCTTTTTTTTCTCTCTCTCTTAATAACAGTAACAACACTTCTTCTCTGGCCTTCGTTGGTGGAGGAACGTCTTCCAGCTAAAACTTTGTAATTAATTGTAATAATGTGGATTGAGAAAATTTAAACATCGATATTATTTTTCTTTTCTGAAGTTTGTTTAATTTAGATAATGAACATTCAAAAGTGTCATATTGAAATCGTGAAAATGGTCACTTTATGTACCTTCGTTTTTGTTTTCCGAACACATTCCATGGAACTGCTCAGCATATCATTCTAACCGACAATGCTTTTTTCCTTATTGTAATATATCACGCATACTTGTTGCTCAAATCTTTCCCTCAACATTCAACTAAAGATAATATATGAACTATTTTGTTGTTATCTTCCATTTCACACTTTGAATCTTATTGTAGTTTTCACATTAAGCCAAACATTCTCTCTCAAATATTTTATAAGTTTCGGAGAGGAATGCCAATTACCGGAATAAACAAAGTGGTTTTCATGAGTTTAAAATATATTAAAGACCCACAGACACCTAATCCCTCCTCCACCAAGATATCTGTCTTTACCGTATATATATATATATATATATATATATATATATATATATTATATATATATATATATATATATATATACGTGTGTGTGTGTACGTATATATATATATATATATATATATATATATATATATATATATATATATATATATATATATATATATATTTATATATATATATATATATATATATATATATATATATATATATATATAATATATATATATATATATATATATATATATATATATATATATATATTTATATATATATATATATATATATATATATATATATATATATATATATACATACACATATATAGGCCTATGTGTGTGCATATATATATATATATATATATATATATATATATATATATATATATATATATATATATATATATATAGAGAGAGAGAGAGAGAGAGAGAGAGAGAGAGAGAGAGAGAGAGAGAGAGAGAGAGAGAGAGAGAGAGAGAGAGAGAGAGAGAGAGAGAGAGAGAGAGAGAGAGAGAGAGAGAGAGAGAGAAATTTATACATATATTCAGAGAAAAATATATATATACCCTATATATATACATATATATATATATATATATATATATATATATATATATATATATATATATATATATATATATATATATATATATATATATATATATATATATATATATATATATATATATATATATATATATATATTGATGAAATTTAACATTTTGTTGGTTTGAAGATTACAAAACAAAAGTTTCAAACCGACTCATTGTCTTTTATCCAGTATATACACTTGTAAGCTCAGCCTTCCCCATGCGTATTGTGAGGGGCCTAGAGAAGATTATGACTCAAAGAGAGGATGAAAGACTGAGTAACATCATTACAGACACTCACCTTATATAAAAAAACTCAATGCAACAGGATATTTCTTGTTCAACCGACGCTGTAATGGTTAACAGTTAACGGTGAGAAAACATACATATTATTTCAGGTTCTTTTTAATGCAAGGGGAGAACGAAGATACAAGCATAATATATACACAAAATTAAAAGTCGTTACTATGTACGATCGTGTGACACACGGTTAGTACATGGCTCACCCCCAAAAAATAACATACTCTACATATTAAATAGGGCGCACTGATCTATGGAGGCAAACTGTAGGCGGGTCATCTGGCAGGAGATAAGCAGGTTTTAGACGATCAATGGAGACCCAGTCTTCTTTGCCACGAATGTTTAATAGGGATGCTTTTGGATTGTGTCGGATCACAAGGAAAGGGGCCCGTGTAAGGGGGCGTTAGCGGTGGCTTGCTAGTGTCGTTGCATAGTAAGACTTGCATTGCAGAGTGCAAGTCTTTCAGTATGTGATGCTTTGCTGGAGGCTTGTAATTCTTGCGGTATGTAGAAAATTTTCCCATGAGGTGACTTATGCGCTGGAGATCGTCAGAGGAGGTGCAAAAGTAAAATATTCAGCAGGGACGACCAACAGGTTGCCATACACCATTTCAGTTGCCTAGACGTCCAGGGCGTCTTTAGGAGTGGTCCTTGGTCCCAGGAGGACAAATGGAAGCGGAATAAACCAGTTGGAGTACTTGCAGCAGGACATCAAAGCTGCTTTGAGGGCGTGATGAAAAAGTTCAACCATTCCATTGGCAGCGGGGTTGTAGGCAATTGTCGGATGTAGGGTGATGACCAGGAGATTCGATAATGATGTCCACAATTGAGAACAGAATGTGGTACCCCTGTCAGAAGTAATAGGCTCAGGGATGCCAAATCTTGCTATCCATCCGGAGAGTAAGGCAGATGTACATGAAGCGGGCATTGCAGTTTCCATGGGAATGGCTTCAGGCCAACGAGTGGAGCGGTCAATGACGGTAAATGACGGTAAACAGGTAATGATGTCCTTGTGAGGTGGTTAGGTGGGTTACAACGTCGACATGAATGTAGGCGAAACGACGCTGAGGTTGAGAAAAGGTGCCCACTCTTGAATCAGTGTGTCAATGTACTTTGGAAGTTTGGCAAGAAGTACAGACGCGGACCTAATCCTTAGCATCCTTAGAAATGCTTTGACAAATGAACTTCGTCTTCAGCAGTTGTGCAGTTGAATGGCACGAGGGATGTGAAATGACGTGAATGAAATCAAACACCTGTCGGGGCATGGAAGCAGGAATGCAAAGGTCGCGGTCTACCAGTAATAATGTCACGGAGGAGGGTGGTATTAGAGTCTTCAAGAGGGATGTCTTCCCAATGGAGGGACGTGCAGGATGTCCTACAAGCTTGATACTCTGAATCCTGCCGTTGGGCTTCAGCCAAGGGGTTGTAATCCAATCCCATGTGAACAGCAGCCAACATGTTTCTTGACAGGGCATCGGCAACGGTATTCATTTTCCCAGGGACGTATGGAAGGGTGCAATTGTATTCAGCCACGGCGGAGAGATGTTGGCGTTGACGGGCTTACCAGGTGTCAGACTGTCGAGTGAAGGTGTGCACCAGAGGCATGTAGTCTGTGCGAATGACGAAGGGAGTACCTTCTAAGAAATGGCAAAAGTGGCGGACAGCCAAGTGCACCGCCAGCAATTCGCGATCGAAGGTAGAGTAACCCGATTCTGCCTTGGACAGTATTTTGCTGAAGAAGACCACAGGGCCAGGCGAGCCGTTGACCACCTCCTCGAGTACTGCACCGATAGTGACGTCGCTGGCATTGGTGGAGAGAAGGAGAGGGCCATGTGGGATAGGAAAAGTGAGAGCCGCAGCGGTTGATAGAGTCTTCTTTGCATTACAGAAGGCCACTTCGTGAAGGCGACCCAACTTCAGGTCCTTTGGCTTCCCTTGAGGAAAGCGTAGAGGGGAGAAAGAGTGACGGAAATGGCTGGCAGTAAATAGTGATAATAGTTGATCATGCCCAAGAATTCCTGCAGAGTTTTGACGGTCGAGATCGCGGGGAAGTCATGCACGGCTGCTACCTTCTCAAGGAGGGAATGGACTCCTTCAGGAGTGATGTGGTGCCCTAAGAATGACACTTCATTGGCGCCATAGGTACACTTGTCTTACAGGACAAAAAGGCCATTTTGTCTCTGGCGGTCGAGCATAATGCGCAGGTGACGGAGGTGTTCCTCTTTTGAGGAGGAGAACACAAGTATGTCATCCACATAACATACACAAAAGGGGAGGTCCTTAAGATGCCATCAATGAGATGTTGAAATGAGGCCCCAGAATTACGAAGGCCGAAACAGGAGTAATTGAAGGTATATGTACCAAACAGAGTGGTGATGGCAGTCTTGGGGATGTTTTCTGGGTTCATAGGCACCTGATAATACCCCTTCAGGAGGTTGAGCGTAGAGAAAACCTTTGCTTTGTGCAAATAGGAGGTCACGTCGGTGATGTTTGGGAGGGGGTAGTGATCCGGTTCTGTTTGCATGTTCAGGCGCCTGTAATCCCCGCAAGGACGGAGGGAGCCGTCTTTCTTCAGAACGATGTGTAAGGGTGATGACCATGTGCTGGAGGTCTTTTGGCAAGGGCCCATTTCCTCCATTTTGGCAAACATCTGTTTGGCGCCTGCCAATCGTTCCAGTCCCAGACATCTGAATTTTGCGATGACTGGGGCTCCCGTGATCTTGATATGGTGATAAATACCGGGCTTGGAGTGAGCCGTGGGTGTTTGGCAATTTCTGGACGGAAACTTCCGGGTACGGCATAAGGAGGTGGGCGTAGGCATCCGTGGGTGCGCTGATGTGGTGTGGAGAGCAAGGTTGGACGGTACGGGTTGAAGAGGTGTCTACAAGTACGAGTCTACGTTCACCAATCGTCGGTAGGCGATATCGACCAGAAGGTGGAATGAGAGATGAAATCCGCACCGAGGATTTGCAATGTGACATCAGCAACAAGAACTTCCATTTAAATTTACCGTTTCCAAACGATAATGTGAGGTTCTCATAATCGTAAGTGGGTCCGCAGATCCATTGGTAGCTACAGAGCGGATGTCAGCAGATGTAGACAGACTACGTCGTGTCCCCAAGAGTTCCCTTGGCAAAAGAGAGTGACAAACACCCATGTCTACCAAAAATCGCACGCCCGTTCCTGCATCTTGTAAAAAGAAAAGATTAGAAACACCGGAGGCCACCACCACGAGCGATGGCCTACTTACACGTTTTTTGGTCACTGACAATTCTTGGCACATTTCTTCGAGGTTGCTCCGAATCAGGGTGTGTTGGAGTAGCAAAACTGTGGCGGATGGGAGGCAGTAAGTGGCTGTAAAAGTCGTTGGTTGGGGCGCGAGGCGAGTGGTGGGTGGTGGGTGGCTTTGCCACTGCTTCGGCACATCACATGGTAGGCATGTGTGTCCTACGGTATTCACGTCAGCTTTCGTTGACGTTGAATAGGCATCCACTTTGTCAGGAGTGGAGGTGTTGATGGAGATCTTGAAGTGGCTTTTCATAAGGGCGTCGGCTTTGGTCATCAAGTCCTTTATGGGTAAACTATCGACATCGGGTATGGCAGCGCATACAGGTTCGGGTAAACGGGGTATCCAAAGGGCACGACGTAGGTTCACCTCTCCAGGAGAGCCGTCTGTGGCAGGTTCCAGGCAAGCGATACCAGTCTTTTCTCTGAAGGCGAGCGAAACCCTTTAGTCCCCCAACGGTTATTGAGAGAGCTGAAAAAAGCTTTGCTATGCGGGCGGCTGGTGACGGCGAGTACTGCTGCAGCAGGTATGTATTGTGGGCGTCATACGCTATTGGGGTTTCTTCTTTTTCACAAAGCCAGTCAGATAATTCTGGGAAGGTGTCGTCGGGTATCGCCGCGAGAACATAATCTGCCAACATAGAATGTAATATTCCTAGCATGGAACATTTTATAACTTATTATTTGAATTTCTAGAGTTATTCTTAAAGGAAGATTTTGTACTCTATTCAAACACTATGATATTATTTATTTTCTTTTAAAAATGGCCTGGGGTCTTAAATACATTCACAAAATGATAAAAGATATATATTATTCCTTGCTTAAATTTTATCTAGCTTGACATGATAAAATAATGTCCTAGTTTTAGTCTTAAAGTGTTCTTTTTTAATAATTAAACTAGTCCGATATTAAGGAACTTTCTTGATTTTTTTTTTCTTTATTTAGTAAATTCTTCCGTACTTGGGACTAAATATTCTTAGTGACCTAATGTGCATGAAGGGAAATATAAAACACATTTACTTTTGGGTTGACCTGAATAGAAATGTATAGATAATAATTCATAGTCTTTTTTTTTTTTTTTTTTTTTTTTTTTTTTTTTTTTTTTTTTTTTTTTTAAGTATGGAAATATGTTGGGCTTTTCAAACATTAAGACAGACTAAAAAACTGGATGCTGCAGCTATTTTCCCCTTTTCTCGTCAAATTTTTGTCCCAATAAAAGAATGAATAAAAGCAACCTAACCCTTCAAATCGAGATATTTTTCAGAATACCAAACATTATTTACACACTAATATAAAGGAATTTCAAAGGGAAAATATAAGGTATCATTCAAGTCTGAAAATGATTATTCATAGTTACAAATACTTAATTATAAAAGTCTTCATTAAATCTAAATTTACATATTTTAATACACAAACCAATGGGTTAAATAACAACATTAAATCTTGTTTATAATGGTATCTCTAAAGATTCTAATATATGATACAAGAAACCCAATAAGTCATCAAGAGAAACTTATGGATAATTAATTCACATAAATATTAATTAATCTTTTTTTTAACCTCTTGCTCATATTTTGTAATATATCGCAAGGATATATTGGACATTTTATACAAGGTCGGATGTATTCCAACATATAAGAAAGCATTTTTATTAAGTATTTTGACAAATTTATAATCAATAAATCCTGTTTTCCTTATTTAAGTGTTCTGATTACAAGTTAGCAAATAAGAGCCCTGTAGAAATGCTTACGTGTCTGCGTGAACAGTTTTATTATTAATGATTCTCCCCAATTAAAGATTTTACCAGAGTCAACATTTCAATATGGTTTTAGGAACTATAGTAGTAATTTTTTTTTTCTATTAAATGAACATATAGTCTCTAACCATGAATTTTAATTACCATATATAAATTACATTTACCAATTTTCGTGTCTTGGGCTAGAGTTTTTTGCTTGATGGTACACTCAGGGACACTATTCTCTCTTATTTCTCTTCTTGTTTTTTAATTTTTTATAGTTTACATATAAAATATCTCTTTCAATGTTTCTACTGTTATTAAGATATTTTATTTTAATTGTTCATTATTTTTCTATTTTAGTTCAATTATTGCCTTGTTTCCTTTCCTTACTGGGCTATATTTCGTAATAATAATAATGATAATAATAATAATAATAATAATAATAATAATAATAATAATATAATAATAATAATAATAATAATAATAATAATAATAATAATATTGCATTCATTCTTAATTCTATTTCTTCCTAATTGTATATAGGCTCGCTAATAGGCATCAAATAGCTATGGAGGTGTAAATTTTTCCCTTGCTGAATTATTGTATATCGTCAACTCATTTAAGAGACAAGGCTAATGAAGTGTTCACTTAAATACTGTATTTTCCATAAAAGTTGTAGATATGACTTAGTTATCTGATACATTATTGTCTATTAAAGCTATTTATATTTCTGAATGATCTCTAATAGCATTTG
>NC_090732.1:25788968-25803968 GCF_036898095.1 Palaemon carinicauda | reverse complement strand
CCACAAAACATTTCATGTTCAGCGGTAAAACATACCAGGCAATTTTGAACATACTCCCTAACAAAACACATAACCTTTGGCAAATAAACCCTTGCTGGTAGAACTTTCTCTGTTTGATCTATTCCCTGATGAGCAAATTTATCATGGTGTTCCACCAAACACTTTTTTTCGAGGCTTATGGAGCTGCTAACTTCCATTTCTATATTTGGAATTCGTCGATATCTACTTTTTAATCAATTTTTTCTTATATGTATATTTTTCAATTATTTTTTCCTTGCGATTACTTCCGGGTATAATGTTAGATTCTCTGATTTTGCAGGATCACCAAATATGAATTTTCAACTACTGATAAAATAGGATATGAATTATATTTTGTTTTTTACATCCTCCTAGCCTAATATGTTTTGTGGCACCATAATTTTCACAGAGCTTTTTGTAACCAAAGGTTCAATCCAAATGTCATCAACACCTAGATTGTCTCCGTCCCTAACCTGCCTCGAGAGCCCATCAATATTAGAGTTTTCCTTCCCTGGCTTCAACTCTATTTCAAAAGCAAACAATGCCATATCTACTGTCTATTTCTGCTCTCTGTGATCTAGTTTGACCACCAGTGACATATTTGAAGAAGCCTCACTAAAGTAAACAAGTCGAAGAAAGTTGTACGTAACTGACATGAGGATGTTAAGGTGGATGAGTGGAGTAGTCAGAATGGGCAGGGTCAGAAAGGAACATATTGTATTAGGGGTACATTGAAGGCCACTGAAGCATCAAAGAGAAAGTAAGATTAAGACGGTGTGGCCACCTGATGAGAAGAGTAGAGGAACACGTGGCGATAGATGAGATGGACGTGCAGGTAGATAGAAAACGAAAGAGAGGGAGATTTGAGATGATATGAGGAAGAAATGAGTACGGGAGGAAATGCTACAGTAGAGAAGTATATATATATATATATATATATATATATATATATATATATATATATATATATATATATATATATATATATATATATATATATATATATATATATATATATATATATATATATATTCATATATGTATATATATATATATATATATATATATATATATATATATATATATATATATATATATATATATATATATATATATATATATATATATATATATATATATATATATATATATATATATATGAATATATATATATATATATATATATATATATATATATATATATATATATATATATGATATATATATATATATATATATATATATATATATATATATATATATATATATATATATATATATATATATATATATATATATATATATATATATATATATATATTGGCGTGCTACTGTTATAAGCACACATTGAGTAAGTGTTGTTTCAGATGTATGAAAATGGATCAACTGAATACATCTTAATAGTTTTTAAGTATTTATTCTATAAAAACAACAGAGTTAAACATCTCCATCACTGGAGGAAGCTGGGTTGGTCCAGATGACCAATTCTGGTGAAGTATAGATATGAACTGACTAAATTATCGATATCACAGATATCGTATGCTTAGTTTACTTTAGACACGTCACAAAATCGGAAGACACCTGCATCCGGTGACGTCACAAACTTTCACACGCTGAGACAATGTGTTGACGTTTAAGAAGAATGTCAATTTGCCAAGGTTTGCATAGGTTTGCATTGTATGTCCTGTTTACAATTTGAATGACTACAGCAAATCCCAGGGTTAGCTCCTCCAACCAACATGACATATTATGTCATTTGTTTTAAACATGTAATATTAACTATTCTAATCATTACATTAGCTCGGCCAGCTATCTCAATTTTTTTTTTTACAAAAATTTAACAACAAGCCGAAACATGGTTATTAGGTGTGACTGGACATACGTATTATTCTTTGTTTAACTTTAGCCATAATCAACCGAGGACGAATGTCCAAATAGGCACATTAAAAAATAATAACAATAATGCATACAAAAAAGATATTACCAAAGCAAAAAGAAAAATGCATGATAAAACCAAGATCATATATATGGTACATTGCTAGCAAATGATTATACGGTACCAATAAAAAAACTTCTGACTTACATATAATTCGGTAACTTGATAAAGAATAATTGTTACCTTTGTCAGAAACAAAATACTCAATTTTTAGTGCACAAACACGAATTCCTGGTACGTACATATATATATATATATATATATATATATATATATATATATATATATATATATATATATATATATATATATATATATATATATATATATATATATATATATATATATATATATATATATATATATATATATATATATATATAGGGCTGATATATTTTATTAGATGCCCAGAGATTCTGTTATATATTTTTTTTTCTCTTTTCTTTTTTAACATTCCGGCTTATATATTTTTATTAGATGCCGAGAGAAAAAATGATTTATATCCTTTTTTATTTTATTTATTATTTTTTTTGAAATGTTGTTTTAAATGTATTTTTAACAATGCAAATGTAGAAAATTTTTTTAATTACATATTGCTAGCGTACTAATCAGCTTTTCATACAAACTCGTCCCTACAAATACTCCTTTAGCGAATGAGGTGGCCACTCAAACAGCTTTGAACTGAATCAAAATAGGGCGTATTGTCGGGGTTAGGCAACTCATTCCTTTTTAGCTGCTTACTGTTCCGTAACCTACGCCAAACAAGGATGTTCACGGTGATAAATATCACCACCGTGATACACAAACCAGCCAGTAGTATGGGGTGAAGAATATCCTTATAAGTCGGTGACAGGTGGTCCTTTTCGGTAAGTTTCATCAACCGCTTTGCCACATGTCCGTTGTACGGGAGAGGAAGTGCTGGCATTGTAGAGGTCCACATGAAGTTCGCGAAGTAGGCTCGTTCTCTGATGATTGTCCGTAGACCAGTCACCATGGAATTCGGGGAAGTCCCGACACAACCATCTGCTGCGACGAAGATATTGGTGAAGGACGTGGATCCGTCAGGGCATGATACATTGAAGCCGTCCTTGTCGTATCGTATCCACGAGCCATTATTCAGTCTGCAATTGAACTCATTATTGTCAAAGGGATAAAGCTTATCCAGACAATTTTCACTTGTATGGGAGAGAGCACTGTCTAGCACTATACCTAACTCGCATGAATCCATTAAGTTTTTTATGGAATTCAAATGAGTCAGCTGTACATATTTTTCTATCCATTGCATCTGAACAGTGAGTTAATTGATTTAAGTCTTTAATGACCGTATATGTTTCCTTGTCTGGGGAAATCAATACGTGTCCTGACAAACTGGATATTACTGGATTTGAGTGATTCGTCATGAAAGTTGGAAATGGTGATATCCTGTAAGATTTTGTTATTATCTATGTTTACTGTAATTAGGCTGTAATAAAATTCTAACCTATGTTCGTCTAACAAAGGAACATAGCCTAGTTTATCCCTTCCGTTCTTCAGAATTAATTTTAAGTAACTTATAGGCAACAAATGGGGCGACAATACACCTTTAGTTGCTAACGTGATAGCTTCTACATAATCCTTGGATTTCTCAATGAAATGTGTAATTCTGTTATGTATGTGATCTATCTTTGAATCATAATACGTTAATGTTACCAACAAATCCTGTACTTCCATAATTTGAATGATATTATCTGAATGTTCATTTAATAAATCCATAATTTTATTGGTTGAAGCTAACTGATTCCTTAGTTCTGACATAATCAATTCATCTTTATGAGTCAAGAACTCAATTTTCGTATTTTGATTACTAATTTTAAGACGATTGAAAATTCCTAAACCTAAACTTGCAACAGACCCAAAGATGCTTAATGCAGCATAAATAAACGGATTCCGTCTTTCTTTATGTTCGTGTCCTACAGTCCACATCAAAAGGTCATAAGCCAAAGATCCTGTCTCGCCAGTCTTATTTTTCAAGTCATCAGATAGCATCTCTGCAACTTTTAATGTTGATCCAAGCAAACTCTTAGTAGTCAAATGAAAATGTCTTTTATGCAACTCATCCAATGATGCAGAAAACCTTGAAATGGCGGTTCTTAAGCTAATGACATCATTCTCTTGAAGAAAAATTGCTTGCATATTCACTTCTACAATTACGTTGGTTGATGTAATAAAAATGTCTTCTTGTCTTTCAACTATATTGCCATATTTAAAATATATATTTTTAGTCTTAGAGCTCATCCCATACGAGAAAAATGTCTGAGCGAACAATATCACTCCCAACAACAAAAAATTCATCTTGGAAACCTGTAACGAGAAAAAATATATGTAATTACTCCTGTATTAAAAAGAAAACTTTTAATCACAGAAAACAGAATAAAATTTTCCCTCACTTCTTTTCCTCTCTTTTCTTTTTAATTTCTTATATGAGCCAATGGTACTATTCTCTCATCCGTGGGTTGGGATACGTTTTGAACTCTAAACCTATTGGCCGTTAATGTTTCCAAAATGTTAAATGGGCCTTCAAACTTAGGTGTTAGTTTATAATTGAGCCCTTTTCTGACATTGATTTGAATATAGATGTTATCACCCACGGTATATGTTTTAGTTGGTTTTGCTATTTTATCATGATTCCTTTTCATTATGATTTGTGATTCTTCTAAATTCTTTCGAAGGATATCATATCGACTTATACTTGCATTGATACATTATTTTAAAGGATTTGATAGATTAGTTGTAGGCGTTAATACATGGAAAGGTGTTCTAACTGGGGTACCATACAATGCTTCATGCGGTGACATTTTAATTGATATATGATATGAATGATTCAGAGTACTCAGTGCCGCCGGTATTGCAATATCCCAGTTGGGGTCTGATCCCCCTAGTGTTACCCTCAATATATTTAATATCTTCCTATTTGCTCTTTCCACTAGCCCATTCGACTCTGGGTGATATATCGTGGTATTAATGTTCTTTATGTTGAGGAATTCACACAATGAGGTAAGAAAGTGATTATTAAATTCACCACCCTAGTCTGAGATTATCATGTGTGGAATTCCATGTTTACAAATGTAACACTCGTAAAACTTCCTAGCGCATTCAATCGCGGTTTTAGTTTTAAGCGCTATTAGTTCTGTATATCGAGTTAAAGCATCTATAATTACTAAGAGGTGCTTATTTCCTCTGTCTGACTCGTAAAATCCTGTTAACAAATTTAAATGTATTCTTTCAAAGGGTTGATTGGGCACAGGATAAGCTCCTAGGCTGACAGATGTTTTCGTATGCCCTTTGTTTTCCTGACATGTGCGACAATTAGCTATGTGTCTTTTTATATCTGTAAGCATTGTATGCCAATAAAACAATGATTTGGCTTTCTGTGACATTAATGAGAACCCAGGGTGTCCATGTAATGGATTTGAATGCAACCAATTCAGGACAGTGGAAATAAGTGAGATGGGTACTTCTACCTGGTCGTTAGTTACATGTGGTGTATTGCGGGTTTTCCTTGTCACAGTCCTACACAGAATATTATTTTTGATTATATAATTCTGCTGCTTATACTTTATATATTCCTTTTCTTTATGATTGCCTTTCAAAGCATTTATAAATGTTTCTATTTTCTGATCTTTCCTTTGCTCAGTCTGTAACAATTCAGCACTCCAGCCTAATTCTTCTTGTTCAGATATTGTTTTTACAATAGGCATGGATGTTGATATATCTATTAATTCAGCTAAAGGCTCCGTACAAGATGACACGGGGTTGCGTGATAATGCATCCGCAATGATATTAGCTTTCCCAGGTAAATACCCGATTCTTGCGCCAAAATCTTGAATGATCAAATGCCACCGAGTTCGTTTAGGGCTGTGATTGAAGCCTTTAAAGAACTCTGTTAGTGGTTTATGGTCAGTAAGAACCTTAACGGGATAACCGTAAATTATGAACTTAAAATGCACTAGCGAATTAACAATAGCTAGTCCTTCCTTGTCTATTACTGCATACTTACTTTCGGAAGTTCTCAATTTTCGAGAATAGAAAGCTATCGGGAAAAACTGTTTATCATATTGCTGAAGCAATACCCCTCCCACTCCTAAGTCTGATGCGCCTGTTGCAATGAAGAATTCCTTACCGAAGTCAGGAAATTTAAGATAGGAGAACTACACAGTTCATCTTTCAAAGTATTAAACGCCTGTTGATGTTGCTCACACCATATGAAATCTACGCCCTTCTTCGTAAGATCAGTTAAAGGAGCGGCTATTATTGAATAGTTGCGTATAAAACGCCTGTAATATCCACTACAACCCAGAAATTGCTGTATTCCCTTGACATTAGTAGGTATGGGAAAATTACGTATAGCCGACACCTTATCATGGACTACTTTAAGACCTTGGCTTGACACCATGAAACCCAAATATATTAATTCTGTTTTGAAAAATTCACACTTACTAATCTTTACCCTTGAGTTATGTTGTCTTACTCTGTAGTACTAGTTCTAACTTACGCAGATGTTCTTCTAAGGTGTTGGAAAAGATTACAAGATCATCCATATAGGCATGCAATATATCCCCTAACAAGTCTCCAAACACTATGTAAATCATTCTTGTAAATGTTATAGGAGCACAACGTAAACCAAAAGGCATCCGTAAAAATTCATAATATCCCCTGGCTGTGCTGAAGGCTGTGTATGGGATACTATCTTCTTCTAATGATATCTGGTGAAAGCCTTTAAGTAAGTCCAAACTGGTAAAATATTTATTCTGACCTAACATAGATAGAATATCGTCAGTACATGGCACTGGGAATCGATCAGGGATCGTTTCCTCGTTTAGACGACGAAAGTCGACGCAGATACGCCATGTTCGATCTTTTTTCGGTACAACTATTAAAGGAAAATTATAAGGGCTGTTTGATTTTCTAATGACTCCTTCCTCTAAAATTTTACCTACTTCATCATTTATTTCATTCTGGAATTTCAAAGGGAGTCTGTACGAGGGTACATATATAATTTTCTGCTTGTCCTTTAACCTTATTTGATGCTCGATCACATCTGTTTTTCCTAAGGATCCATCCGTAGTGGAAAACACATCTTGATATTTAGTTAAAAGTTCAAAAATTTTCTGCTGAATTTCTTCGTCTTGAATGTCCTTACTGATTTTATTTTTAATAGATCGCAAAAGGGATTGATCCGCAACTGATTGAGAGTGATTGATTTCAGCAACGGTAAGAATACGATGTTTATAAACTTCTACATCCAAGATATGTTGATTTTTGTGAATTACTAAAGTGTTATTTAAATGATTACAGACTTCGATATTACATTGCTGATGTGAGCCTACTGTATAAATAGCTTGTGTGACAGACAGTCCGTTAGTTTTCAAAGTATCGCAAAGGATTAATATTTCAGATCCCGGTAGTGTTTTCTTTATTTGCACTATTAAATTCGAAGGTATGTTTGGTTCGATAGATTGCGTGCAAGATGATATTACGGGTGAACGAGAATTTTGCTGGGTCGCGTATACTATTTCTTTATTAGTGAGACAAGTTATTGGTTCTTCAACGTACGTTACGGTTACATTTGTCGTCTCCTTTTTATCCAAAACTGACTTTAGGGTATTAGAAGACTTATAGAATTTCCCTTTGATATACACGCCGTGCTTGGCAGGAGCTAAGATAATGTTTTGATTTCCCATAGATGGGTATCCTATAATTACAGCTGGATACATATTAATGTTTTTTACAACAACAAATGTATCGGCAAACGTGCGATTACCGACTCTGAACTGAATATGAGTTATGCCTATGACGTTTAATTCATTATTTCCTATTCCTGAAAGTCTAATTCCTGATTTTTCAATCGGAAAGTTCGGAAACAACAAATGATGCGTCTTCAAATCCATAATATTACGTGGACTACCAGAGTCAAAAAATAACGTAAAGGATTTGTGTTCTAAATTTACAGCATATAAGGTTGGCCGTAACTCATTTTGGCTTATTATTGTATGAATTCGTTGCAAATCTACGGGAGCATGCACTGTTTTACTTAATTTGGCCGTATGTTTCATAGGAAAATCTATTGTCTCACAATTATCTGATAAAACATTAAATTGATTATTCAATACTATTGTTGTTGACATGAATGACCTTGACCCAACATCACTCTCTTCCCCTCTAGAGTTAACTATGTAGTATTTGCTTTGCTCTGCACATTCTGAAAATTAGTCTGACCTTGCGAGGTCTGGTTTGACGGCCCAGGCTCAGCGATATTTGAAGAAGTGTTTGTTTGTTTCGGACTCTGAACTGCATTGACATTTTGTTGTTTCTTCTTATTGTTAAAATGAGGATTTTTCTTTTTATTTCCATATGGAACTGACTGTGGAATTGAATGTGTATTTCTAGGATATTGTTGTGTCTTACGCGAGTAACATTGACTATAAGAATGCGTTGCAGTGTTGTGAATTGAGCAAAATTTCGTTCTACAGTCTGCGCTTATGTGACCTTGACGTTTGAAGTTGTAACACGTCACTCCCGCTACTGGACTGTTAATTACGTTCACTGTTTGTGGTTTTGTTTCATTATTTGCAAAAACTTGAGTTAACACGGGATCGAGATCTGGACACTTGGACATGTGTTTCTTTATCTGTTTATAGACATCCAATTCCATACTTGCAGGCGTTAACTTCTTATCAAAACACCGCACTAAAGCTTCAGGCAACATAAGTGTCATGCAAGTCAAATACATTAATCGCAAAAAATCTTTCACGGAGATGTTATCGTTAGTAACCCAAGTGGAATTACCTAAAATGTCCTGATATTCGTTAAGCCTATCAGCTATGAGAGCTGCTCTCTCAATAACATTAAGCCGATTCATAGTGGCTTGATTAAGTGTATTTCGTAACGTTAACATTACATCCAAGGCTTCCTCACCCCCATAGATCGCGCGTAACCTAACTTTGAAATCATCCCAAGTAACTGCTTCTTGAAATGAAACACCTCTTAAATATGCACTCGCATCCCCCTTAGAAAAATCTATAAAACTTTTAGCTTCTTGTAATTGTACAAAAGGATCTACGATTTGTTTGGCATTTAAATGGGCATCAACGGATGAAATCCATGACTCCACATTTTGTGGCAAGAACCCGTTGACCCGACCTTGAAAAGGAAGGATTGCTGACCTGGCATTTACAAGCGTCACAATTGGAGGAGGATTAGCCTGGCCTACACCACTAGGTCCAGGGGTAGGGCTGACAGGAGGAGCCATGACTGCTGTATTTTTTTTTTCTATCTCTTTGACCCCTTGCAATTCTATCAAAATATCTATATGTATAATAAAATTTCCCCAACAATGTTACTAATCCCAAAACATTTCCCCGAGAATTTCTGAAAGAAAAAGGAATTAGCACAAAGAAAGAAAAATTCTAAATGAGAATTCGGAATTTCCTATAACAAAGTTTAGCAATTCACTCACCCCAGTAATAATCGACTAACGACTTGTGATAACTACACTTCACTGCCCAAACTGGAATGAATTCAAAATATCTGTACTTAGCTTATATATGAAGTCGACACGTCCTCTCTCTCTCTCTCTCTCTCTCTCTCTCTCTCTCTCTCTCTCTTGATGTTTTGTTAGCGATGTCTCGTTCTAGTTTCTTGTTGAATGTAGTTCTTCCTGGATATGTCTTGCAATTGTTGAACGCCAGTCCTTGGGTTTCCTAGGATGTTGATTGAAGATTCAGGTTGTATTCTAACATATGTTGATGTTAGCTGTTTCGTTGGACTTAGTCAAAATTGTAGATTCTTGTAGATAATGTTGAGTTCTTAAAGATCTTTCTCAGGTTTTACAGCTTTTATTTTGAAGTCTTGAAGATCTTTCTCTGGTTTTACAGCTTTTATGTTGAAGTCTTGAAGATATTTCTCTGGTTTTACAGCTATTATTTTGAAGTCTTGAAGATTTTTCTCTAATTCTTAGAGTTTAACCGCTGTCTTAGAGTTTAATCGCTGCCACCATTTATTGGCGTGCTACTGTTATAAGCACACATTGAGTAAGTGTTGTTTCAGATGTATGAAGTATTTATTCTATAAAAACAACAGAGTTAAACATCTCCATCACTGGAGGAAGCTGGGTTGGTCCAGATGACCAATTCTGGTGAAGTATAGATATGAACTGACTAAATTATCGATATCACAGATATCGTATGCTTAGTTTACTTTAGACACGTCACAAAATCGGAAGACACCTGCATCCGGTGACGTCACAAACTTTCACACGCTGAGACAATGTGTTGACGTTTAAGAAGAATGTCAATTTGCCGAGGTTTGCATAGGTTTGCATTGTATGTGCTGTTTACGATTTGAATGACTACAGCAAATCCCAGGGTTAGCTCCTCCAACCAACATGACATATTATGTCATTTGTTTTAAACATGTAATATTAACTATTCTAATCATTACATATATATATATTTGTGTATATATATATATATATATATATATATATATATATATATATATATATATATATATATATATATATATATATATATATATATATATATATATATATATATGCGTAAAAATCACAGGAAAACGTGATGCTCAGATGCAGAAGAACCGCAGGGAAAATGAAAATATGAAATATACGATTAAGTCCTGACTAGTTTCGTGATACTTCTTCAGAGGACTGATTTATTGAGAGAGGTTTCTTTACATTTTATAAGGAAAGTAAACCTACGAACATACATAAAGAGAATTAGAGAACTATGACACTCCCTTACCAGCTACCTGGGCTGATGAGGTCAGGTGTTAACTGGGCGGAGATCCAACCTCATTCGACACCTGCCAAAACGGGTCATTTCTGGTGGCGGGTAAATTCTTGTTTTTTACTTTCAGTACAGTGTATTTATATAGATAAGGCTACCATGTTTTCATATAAATAAACTGTACTGAAAGTCAAAAACAAGAATTTACCCGCCACCAGAAATGACCCTTTTTGGCAGATGTCTAATGAGGTTGGATCTCCGCCCAGTTAACACCTGATCTCATCAGCCCAGGTAGCTAGTAAGGGAGTGCCATTGTTCTCTAATTCTCTATAAGTATGTTCGTACGTTTAATTTCCCTATAAAATTTAAAGAAACCTCTCTCAATAAATCAGTCCTCTGAAGAAGTATCACGAAACTAGTCAGGACTTAATTGAATAATTCGAATTTTCATTTTCCTTGTGGTTCTTCTGTATATATATATATATATATATATATATATATATATATATATATATATATATATATATATATATATATATATATATATATATATATAAATATATATATATACATATATATATATATATATATATATATATATATATATATATATATATATATATATATATATATATATATATATATTATATATATATATATATATATATATATATATATATATATATATATATATATATATATATATATATATATATATATATATATATATATATATATATATATATATATATATATACACACACACTGAATATACGAAATATAGGAATGCGAAAAATATCTATAATATCTAGAATTAATCAGATTATTTAACTATTATAAAAAAAGATTTGAAACCTTTTATTAATATAACATTCATTGATACTGGCATTGACAATATTCAATTCTTGATATGTTACAAGTTACCGGAAATATGTTTTATTTTCATTTCTACTGCGATATTAGAATTTGGTTTAATTATTACGTAATATTCAATATAAAGAGATAAAATTTTACTTCAGATAATAATGAAATCAGGCTTTGATCAATCAGAGATATATTTTTACGAACATTACTTTTGTCTCCCATATGAATATGTCATATTTTTCTTTTATTTTCCATTTGATATACAGCTCCTAAACAAAAACATAATGGGATTGATTTATAACTTTCTAATATCGAATGTACTGTAAGCTACCTTAGAGATAAGTTAAAACCATCGGTTGTAGGTATACCGCCTACCGCTTTCAGATGTTATGATGACAAGGAATTAATAGACTTATTCATATCATTCACATACTATACCTATAGAAACAAGACATAATTTCGACTTTGTAAATAAGTGTTTCGTATTCATATTCTGTACTTGAAATGTTAAAGGCCATTTCCAGCGAAATATATTTGTAGAATGTTTCTATTAATTAGTTATTTTTAAATACGATAATTTTGGAGGATGTTGTACGATAATTGTGTTTGAATTTTGAGAGAAAGAGAAAACGGTGGTAGTGGTCGACTCACTCGATTATTATGACGGATATGAAAAGTGTAATTTGAAATGAAATCACGAGGTATTTTCTGGGCTAGAGAAAGCTAAAGACATAACTGGTAGTGACGCAATTTGCAAGGTTTTGAATATGCATGTTATCAAACCAATTTGTTGAAAATGAATAGGAATATCTGTGAGGAAACCGAAACTTATCTATGAATATGTAGATTTCGAGCGACTAGTAGGAGTTATATAAAAGGGATCATGATATAGCTATGGATATTTTCAAATATTCTAGAATTACAATTATAAGGAAAAAAAACATGGGAGCTTGATGGATTCATGATAGAAAAAAAAAGCTGTATATAGATATGGAGTGACTACAGAAATACTGATAGGATATACGGACAATGAACTATAGAGCAATGTATAAAAATATATTAGGATTTGTACGAAGGAAACGTTGAAACAGCAGAGAGAGAAAAATAATACTTTCATGGTGATCAGATGACAGGGAATGGGATAGAGTTGAAAATAGTCTGATACCTTTTTATCTATATAGAAGATGTTTACGAGTTCCATCCATTTTCTAACACGAACAACGAATGAATTTGGAACCACTGGATACAAAGATTTAGTTAATGCGCTCGCACACACACAGACACCACGCATATATATATATATATATATATATATATATATATATATATATATATATATATATATATATATATATATATGGTATTCATACACTGTATGCGACCATATATATATATATATATATATATATATATATATATATATATATATATATATATATATATATATATATATATATATATATATATATATATATATATATATATATATACATATATATGGTATTCATACACTGTATTTATGCGACCATATATATATATATATATATATATATATATATATATATATATATATATATATATATATATATATATACACACATATACATATGGTATTCATACACTGTGTTTATGCGACCATATATATATATATATATATATATATATATATATATATATATATATATATATATATATATATATATATATATGGTATTCATACACTATTTATGCGACCATATATATATATATATATATATATATATATATATATATATATATATATATATATATATATATATATATATATATATATATATATATATATATATATATGGTATTCATACACTGTATTTATGCGACCATACAATGGTGAGAAATAAAATTGATCTAGAAGCATAAAAAGAAAGAAAAACCAACTTTGAGAAAGAAAATAAACACTCGGGGAACTAGAATTACCACTGAGTAGAGCGCATACATTGCACCTTCGTTAGCAAAACATATTTTATAAGACAGGCAATTGAATTATGCAAATTTTGACACAAATTTCATGCAAAACGGATAAAGAATTGTCATCAATATGGTAAAAACCACCTTTATGACCTTTTTGGGATCTTGCCCTTGACTTTTAACCAAATCACCCCCTAAATCTAATCCCACTGAATTACATGAGATCTGGCCAAATAGTATTCAGGTTATGTGAATTAAAAACATATAGACAGGCATAAAAACAAATATATACACAAACAAGGGTAATGACATCCCTATATCACATTTTATATCACAAAATAAGGCAACTGAAATATGCACATCATGTCACTAGTCTCATGAAAATTGGATAAAAATTTACCAACATATAACAAAAAGACATTTTATTCCTTTTCGTGAACTCTACCTTGCCCTTTGATCCAATCTCTCTCAAACTCTAATCAAATTATCCTTGGATCATGGTCAATTTTCCCACCTACTTCATGTCATTTGGTCATAGGGTTTTTGAGTTTTGTGATTCGTTTTTAACTTTTCTTGACCGTGGCTGTGAGTTTCGTCGTAACCAGTCCCAAAATTCAATCAAAATTTCCTTGTTTCATGACTAATCATCCCCACATATATCATGAGATTCAGTAAAATGTTTTTGGATTTATACGAATCATACAAAAATAGACAGATATACAAACGTACACCTATTAAAACATAACCTTCACAACGAAGTTGGTAATTAAAAAAAAAAAAAAAAAAATCTAATGATTTTATTAGCAATATGAAATAGTACTCCCAGCTACATGATGAAATGGAAGCAAGTAGAGAAGAAATTAATGTTCAAAGTCCTGATATATTAACTGTAATACCAGAGTCCAATAAACTTTATCATTCTTTTCCTTCTATCTTTAGACTAATTCGGGTAATCATTGATGCCCTGCATGCTGATCATAGGATGAATATTCTGCTTACATACCTTTTGGGAACCGGAAGGAACCTTTATTACTTATGCTATCATCCTTAACTTGTATAAACTTTTTTTCCTCACATACTTTATGATTTGCTTGTTGATCATTGTAAGGTTACTCTACCTCTGTATTACTTTTGTCTCTGCGGGAGGTGTAGGTTCTGGATATTGGGGGTATTTTCGGGCAATTTGTTCTGCTACTGGTTTTCTGCTAGAAATTCTGTTCTATATGACCACCCTTCTGAAAATAATTACATTATCTAAATGTTTGCCTAACTCCTCGCTGATGAAAAATTTCCCTAGATTCGAAATATCCACGATAGTTTTCTTTTCCTGAGCTTTACCTTTGAAGTAATTTTGCTTTAAGGGTCGCCTCTTGCTCTGGTTTTATTTAGGGTAACTTAGAATAATTGAACCATTTATCTCTCTCTCCCCTGTTTATCTTAAAATTCTAC
>NC_090732.1:25773968-25781468 GCF_036898095.1 Palaemon carinicauda | reverse complement strand
TATACCAGAAATACCGGGTTTTCAGAAAGGTGCTTTCCGGAGATAGTATAAGCTTGAAACTCTAGGATTTAGTTCTATTCAATTTAACTAGACGATCCTAAAAGTTTCAAGCCCCTTTCTTATAAGGTTCGCGAAATATGACGTTAGAAATATGCAAAAAAATAGCAAAAATGACGTCAATTTTCATGGGTTCGATATAGAGTCATGGATAGACGCTTTTTAGCAAAGTTTCAACTCTATAATCTTAGCTTCTGAATGAGCTAGATAGCAGTTCGACCTCCGGTTTTGTAGATTATGTTTTAAATTGTGTATTAGGCTATGTGGGAATGTTTTGCGGTAATCACGAAGGCTGTAGTCACGTACTTAAGTTTCAAAAGGCATCAAACTGACATCTTTAAGCGAACTTTCAACGTTTATTTCTCAGCTTCTGAATAATAAGTTATAGACATGTTTGACCTCACATTTTGAAGATATGACTATAAACTAGTTAATCAATACGCTTGCGTAAAAAAAGAGTTATATTTTACCCAAAAACCGATAAATCGGTTGGAACTTTTGACCGGGGAAACGTCTGTCTATATCCGAACACAACTTGACAACAAAACGTTTACCCGATTGAGCGGTTTAAAGAATTAATATAAAAATTTTAACCATATATATATATATATATATATATATATATATATATATATATATATATATATATATATATATATATATATATATATATATATATATTTCTACCTCATACTTGGGATCGAACACTAGCCCCTTCTAATGAAAGGCCAGGTCGAAACCAACCATGCCACGAGAGCCCATAAAAGGAAATCTCAACCTGACACTAATCTAGCTGTCCGAGGATTTACCTGGTGAGACATCAGTCTCTTTACCAGCGAGTTTTACCAGATTTCCCCGGGCCACCACGTGACACAATTGGTAGTAATTCATTCAAATTACCCCTAATGAGTCAATATGGATAAATATCAACACAACATCGTGTTCAAATAGAAATAAATTTCTACCTCATACTTGGGATCGAACACTAGCCCCTTCTAATGAAAGGCCAGGTCGAAACCAACCATGCCACGAGAGCCCATAAAAGGAAATCTCAACCTGACACTAATCTAGCTGTCCGAGGATTTACCTGGTGAGACATCAGTCTCTTTACCAGCGAGTTTTACCAGATTTCCCCGGGCCACCACGTGACACAATTGGTAGTAATTCATTCAAATTACCCCTAATGAGTCAATATGGATAAATATCAACACAACATCGTGTTCAAATAGAAATAAATTTCTACCTCATACTTGGGATCGAACACTAGCCTTTCATTAGAAGGGGCTAGTGTTCGATCCCAAGTATGAGGTAGAAATTTATTTCTATTTGAACACGATGTTGTGTTGATATTTATCCATATTGACTCATTAGGGGTAATTTGAATGAATTACTACCAATTGTGTCACGTGGTGGCCCGGGGAAATCTGGTAAAACTCGCTGGTAAAGAGACTGATGTCTCACCAGGTAAATCCTCGGACAGCTAGATTAGTGTCAGGTTGAGATTTCCTTTTATGGGCTCTCGTGGCATGGTTGGTTTCGACCTGGCCTTTCATTAGAAGGGGCTAGTGTTCGATCCCAAGTATGAGGTAGAAATTTATTTCTATTTGAACACGATGTTGTGTTGATATTTATCCATATTGACTCATTAGGGGTAATTTGAATGAATTACTACCAATTGTGTCACGTGGTGGCCCGGGGAAATCTGGTAAAACTCGCTGGTAAAGAGACTGATGTCTCACCAGGTAAATCCTCGGACAGCTAGATTAGTGTCAGGTTGAGATTTCCTTTTATGGGCTCTCGTGGCATGGTTGGTTTCGACCTGGCCTTTCATTAGAAGGGGCTAGTGTTCGATCCCAAGTATGAGGTAGAAATTTATTTCTATTTGAACACGATGTTGTGTTGATATTTATCCATATTGACTCATTAGGGGTAATTTGAATGAATTACTACCAATTGTGTCACGTGGTGGCCCGGGGAAATCTGGTAAAACTCGCTGGTAAAGAGACTGATGTCTCACCAGGTAAATCCTCGGACAGCTAGATTAGTGTCAGGTTGAGATTTCCTTTTATGGGCTCTCGTGGCATGGTTGGTTTCGACCTGGCCTTTCATTAGAAGGGGCTAGTGTTCGATCCCAAGTATGAGGTAGAAATTTATTTCTATTTGAACACGATGTTGTGTTGATATTTATCCATATTGACTCATTAGGGGTAATTTGAATGAATTACTACCAATTGTGTCACGTGGTGGCCCGGGGAAATCTGGTAAAACTCGCTGGTAAAGAGACTGATGTCTCACCAGGTAAATCCTCGGACAGCTAGATTAGTGTCAGGTTGAGATTTCCTTTTATGGGCTCTCGTGGCATGGTTGGTTTCGACCTGGCCTTTCATTAGAAGGGGCTAGTGTTCGATCCCAAGTATGAGGTAGAAATTTATTTCTATTTGAACACGATGTTGTGTTGATATTTATCCATATATATATATATATATATATATATATATATATATATATATATATATATATATATATATATATATATATATATATATATATATATATATATATATATATTTATATGTATTTACTGTATATTTAAACTACAAAATCCTTATACCCATAACCCTTTTTAACTAAACTTTATCTAATGCGGTATGTTATTTTGTATTGAAATATTGCATTCCAGAAAATGAAAAATAATCACTTATAGCTCTAAACATAATCTACTGAAAATAACATTACGAAAACTTTATATCATATTCAACAGTTCCCCTTAATATGTACTTCAGCATTCTCATGACGACGTTTTAATCCACCAAGATGACTTTTCAAAATCTAATTTGTTGTCCAGAAAACAGAATCTTCAGTGTTATGAAACTACCTGGATTCAAGTACTCAGATATAGGCAAATCCTGTTGAAATTTAAACAGAAATTAAATGATACATAGAATAAGTGTTTCAAGGATCCCTTAACGCCACCACTCAAAAACAGCTGATGTCACTCCAAGCTCTCTAATGAAAGTTTTGACTAGTCACATTAGCGCTCTGACTTACCGTTCTTAAAATTCCACCCAGAAAAAAACATGACTAAACTTTTAATGACGAATTCATTAGCAAAACTTAGGCGGTAGCGTCAATGATAAACTTCGCACCCGGGAGATTCTTTCTACTCCCTTATTTGCTGGACGAAACTTTGGAAAGTACATTTCTTGGTTATTTAAAAGCCCAGATATCTATATCGATGTAACCGGACTTTCTTAAACCTATCTTTCTTTTGAAGGTCTAAAGGCCGCAAAGCTAGGAACAAGGAAGGCCAGGCAACGGCGGCCGATGACTCAGTAAATACACTTATAGGCTCCTCCAAACACCCTATCTTTAGTTCACAAGGATGGTAAAGTTGCAGTGATCAAAGAAACTGACAAGTTTGAGCGAGACTGGAATCCCAGTCTGTCGTTCACCAATCAGGAACGTTGCCACATCGGCCACCGCAACCCTGATTAGAATGTTTATGAAAATTGTAAGGCAGATAAAGGAATATATAGATAGATATTTTTCCATCATTTGCAGGACTGTATGGTCCTAGAGGGTTAAGCCAAGTGATCACTATGTAAGTAACTATTCATATCAGAGTTTTAGATTACTGTTTACATTACTAAAAATCGGGATCTAGCATTGAGGTATACCTGTGCATCTCTTGGCATTCGATATTAATACTGATAATGGAGCAGAGTTGTGGTGATCTTTGAACTGAATTAAGATTTCTTATCATGACCTCATATACAGAAATGGGATTTATATAGAATCATTAGGGTCAGAAAATCCTACAAAATATTCGCTTGACATATTCTTACATATTTGTTACGGAATCGTCATCACTATAACAAGTAAACAAACATCATGACTGCGGACTCAATGTTGAGTTTTTACAATGTAAAAAATATTTTTTGTTATACTTATTAGGTTAATTCATAGCTCTTCAACTTGACCTGAAACTACAATAGATTTAAATTTTTTTAAAGAGCTATTTTCTAGAAATATTAAAATTCTTTGCCTAAGGCCGGTGGAATATCAATTTGCCCCACTTATATAATCAAGGTTACGATCTGTTGTCAATATTCAAAGAAATTGTGAAACCTTTTCGTCTGACACGAGTTTTAGCATATTTTGTTTCTAGTTTTATTTTATAATAATAATAATAATAATAATAATAATAATAATAATAATAATAATAATAGGTCGTATCATTGTGAACAAGATAAACATATATGGATCACTTATAACTATAATCAGTTTCAAGAGAGAGAGAGAGAGAGAGAGAGAGAGAGAGAGAGAGAGAGAGAGAGAGAGAGAGAGAGAGAGAGAGAATTGCTGCAGTTGTTATCTCTTGTCTTTCTAGTGTATTTGGAATTTGTGTTGTGTTTAATTCTTTTCTTCCCTTTTTTCGAGTGAGCGTGTAATCCTCTGAAACGTTTTCTGTTGTTGTTGTTGTGAGATTTATTGAAGCTGTCCGTGTGTTCGCTCACGTGTCAGTAGGGCATTAGAGTCGTTTGCTTTGAATGTTGTCTTTCGAAGTGCTGCGGTGAGAGGGCTTGCTTAATTGGGTACTGCTTTTTATTTTTTATTTTTTTCGACCCAACTATCTGCTTTGAGTGTTTCCAAGTCTGTTTTTTCTCTTTGTATACAGTCATACTTAAATGGTAATTACCTGAATGAAGCCTCATTGTCTAAACGGGGTAACTAATTAGAGTTTTTTTTTTTATCATCCAGCATTTAATTTGTTATTGGATACCCAAGTATATCTAACAATCAGTTTTGGATGGAAATATCTAAATTTTGTATCATCCATCAAAGTATTAATAATCGGGAACTTGAATCGTATCATGAAATGTTCTTAACAACATAAAATTCCTTATTTTTTTGAGGGTTGCAAATTTGAAACTCCGTCGAAGCAACTGTGGTTCATCCCAAATAAACTTCCTTCCGTGAAATGTTAAAGAGAACATTTTAGAAACACCTCATCATTTTAATGGTACCTTCTATGCTGATTGTGAGTGAGCTATGCAAATTACTTCCCTTTCTTACTATACCTCAATTTTCTATTTTATATCAATGACTTCAAGAGAAGCAACTACATTTCTTTTATGTTATAATAACGATAAGAAGTGCCTATCACATTCCTTAACATCATTTCAAGTCAGATTTCATAGATTTATATTAAGTAAAAATAAAGAAAGTAAAAATTACCAAAACATTTGTACTTACTCCCTTCATTCTAAAAGACGGTGAAGCATTGTGCTTTGACGACCCTTGCCATGAAGTGCATTTTCATTTAAATGCTGGATGTGAAAAAAAACTTCTATTTACTGGATTAAACGAGGTAATATAATCTCGTATGTTTTTCTTGTTCTAGTTTGCTCTTGCACTTCTATATCGTAATGACTTCTTTACAAAACCAATTAAAAAACATGAATATTTGCAAATTAATATTTGTCCGAATCGATCAGTCAGAACATGATTTGGCAGTTCTCTAAAGTGTTCCAGGTAGAAATCACATTTCTCAGTAATTGAGTAATACGAATAATGCCTAACAATAAGTTATTCTAATTCTAATGGTTTACTATGCTTAATAGTGAAGATAATGTAAATATTTATGAATGATAAAATAAATATCCTTTACATATCACAAAAATATATGCCATTAAAAAAAAACACCATTCGTCTAAAAAAACAGAGGAAATCTCACTATATTACCATACAATTTCCCTCCGTATCAGGCAGACAATTGTATATGAATCTCAGTATTTTTTTTCTATTTCATATTAAACAAATAATGCTATATGAAAAATATCAGTCATTTCAATTTACGAGATATTGTCTATCACAGTTCATATGTGTCATTTCCTGAAAACCCTGTTGTACAGAAATGTAAAATCCGTATACCATGATGAATGATATATTCATATATGAAATATCCATTTCTATTTTCTCCGAAAATACAATGGTATGGTTAGATTATTTTTATGTATAATGTAATCTCTGTACTATGATGCCATAACGTTACATGTACCGAAAGTAATATTGTATCAGATTTCATTGCTAGAACATGTTTACCTTAAACATACAGCGTATATTATGAAGTATTGAATCCTTCATAAATTACCTGAAAGAAAGAATATAACTATGAATTTCTAATGCATTTGAGATTGGAATCTTTTACGTTGATGCTCGTTTGTTCATTTTGTATCGTTTATTTGTTTACGAACTCCCAGTCACTTCAGTCCAAATCACGAGACCCAGAGAGAGTAGGATCGTCTTCATATGTGCTATAACCATTCGACCTACAATGTAGTTATAAGAATAAATAAATTTTAATGCAGCGAACTATTTTTTTTTTTTTTTTTTTTTTGTTCTTTCATTTATTGATGAATTATACAGTGGTTTAACTTTACAATTAGTTATTACGTCCAACAAGTTAGCGACGAGAATGACATAATTAAACATTATACTAATAAACTGATATCGTTTCAAGTAAACAGAAGTAATGAAGTCTTGACACAAGAATATCCCGAATACAAATATTCTTAGGAGTAAAAATCTAAAATTGAAAACTATAATTTTTGCATAAATAATTCCTCCAGTAGATTAAATTCAGGATTAAAAATATTTGCTAACTACTATTCAACAATTCTATATAACCTAATGTTAAAATATAGCAATTAGGTTATTATTATCATCATCATCATCATCATCATTATTATCATTATTATTATTATTATTATTATTATTATTATTATTATTATTATTATTATCATTATTTTTTTTAAGCTACAACCCTAGTTGGAAAAGCAGTATGCTATAATACCAATGGCTCCTACAGTGAACACAGCCCTGCAGTGAGGATAGGAAATAAGGAAATACATAAACTACTAGAGAAGTAATGAATATCTCTCAAACTTTTCTTATTGAGGTAGTTTTGTCATTAAATCGTAAGCAATAAGGAAGGAAATTGAAGCAACCCTCTGGCATAGCAGCCCAGTACATTAATGATCCAGTTTGAGGATTCCAAATTTGTTTGTATCTCTGACAACCACTTAATATCAAATTCTATATACCAGGAAAAGCCTTCACCTCATCCGGTTCTTTTGGCTGATTGTTGCTGTCTACATTCGATAGTGTTTAACTGCAGATTCAATACTTTTGTTATTCCACTATGACATTTCTTGAATAACTTCATCAACCATCAAAATCCTCATGATTTTTTTTTTCTTTCTTTCTTTTGAGTGTCCTGCCCTAACTGATCTTGTTGACTGAGGGAAAGTATTCCCTCCAAATTCAAACTTTTTTCTTACAACACTTTTACTTAAATTAACAATCAGTCTTTTTGCCGATCCATGTTCTTCTTATCTATGCAGTAGACGAATAAACGGTCATAGGAGGTACTGGTGAAGT
>NC_090732.1:25758446-25763468 GCF_036898095.1 Palaemon carinicauda | reverse complement strand
CACTAAGCTGATAGAAGTCTTTTTATAGTTTATATAAGAAATATTTGTTTTGATGTTGTTACTGTTTTTAAAATATTTTATTGTTGATTATTTTTCATATTGTTTATTTATTTCCTTATTTCTTTTCCTCACTGGGCTATTTTCCTTGTTGGAGCCCTTGGGCTTATGGCATCTTCCTTTTCCGACTATGGTTGTAATAATAATAATAATAATAATAATAATAATAATAATAATAATAATAATAATAATAATAATAATTTACAAAGAAATGTTAAAACAAATATGTCGTAAATCCGTGATTGATATACGAAGTTTCTAATAGCATTTCAGTAAACTTTACGCAAATCCTGAGCTCTATTCCATTTCCTCGTAGCGTTTCAGGGTTACCAGAAAGAGAAAATCGTCTTTTGTGCTACTTAGGATGAAGCGATGGGGGAAAAAGGCTTAGGCCTTAGAGGATGAAGAACGGAAAGTAGCGGTTGCTGTGGAGTTGACATTACAACATGGCGACCTCTGTAGAGTCACAGGACTCGGAAGATATATGAATCAAAAGTAAGAAGTCGAAAATTGGATGGCAAAGGCTGGAAAATGAAGGGAGATGAATATCAGCATACGATTTTGGATGATTGAATATTGCTTAAAACGATGAGAAATTATTCATGATATGAGTAAAAAGGACTAAATTTCAGATGAGAAAGAGGAAGGATAGAGGATGAATATTACAAGATGAAATTCTTTCCGGAATTTTACACTGCAATTTTCTGTGTTTTAAGAGTTCTCAGATAGGAATGAAAGATATCTGTATATCTATATTCTGATAAAAATAGACCGCATCTGGAAAATTATTCCAGAAACAAAAGAAAAAAAAAAAAAAAATTAAATTATAACTGTCACTGAAGCATAGCGAGACATCTCGAAGTAACAAAGGTGTAAACACTTTAGTTCTGATAATTATAAAGCCGCTAGAATAACATAACATAACCAAGCTCAAAATATATTAAACATGGTGCCTAAGAGAGAATCAGTGAAAGGTGCAGTGGGTGTGAGTGTGAGAAGGAAGGAAGTGAAAGGGGGAAAAGGAGGGGAAGAATATTCAAGTGACTCTGACCATGAAGAAAGGATGGCTGGTCCAAACGACTGCGGATGGTGCAAAAAAGGGTTAAGATCGAACCAAGAAGCGATAGAATGTGATTTGTGTGATGTATGGTTTCACATAGGCTGTGGTCAATTAGAAAGGAGTGAATTTAAGAAAATCAGTGAATCTAAACATGCTCGATGGTTCTGTGGTAGGTGCAGGGGGGATTTCAAAAACTTGAAGGCAGAAAACAAGAAACTTAGGAAACAGTATGATGAGCTCAGGGATAATTTCATAGGGCTGCAGGATACGGTAGATGAGTTAAAAAAGGAGATTAGGTCATTGGTGGATAATAATATGATAGGAACGGGTCAGCTGACAAGAAAAGAAGTTAGGGAGGAAGTCAGGGCAGAGATGATAGAAATAAGGGAAAAGGAGAAAAAGAAAAACAATATAGTAATTTTCAATATAAAAGAAATTACAAAAGTTGATGATAATGAAAAGCTGAGAGATGATTTTGATAAATGTGGGAGTTTGATTAATGTCGAGTTAGGAATGAATGATGTGGAAATTGAAGAAGTGGGTAGGTTAGGCAAACCAAGGGAAGAGAGAGAGGAACAAGGACAAAGACAAAAACCAAGGCCCCTGCTAGTTAAGCTTAAAAGCACTAAGGAAAAATGGGGAATAATTGCAAGGGGCAAACACCTCAGGAAATCAACAAAAGAGGAGTTGAGACAAGTTTTCATTGCACCTGACCTCACTTTTAGGGAAAGGGAAAAAGAAAGGAAGTTGCTAGAGGAATTGAGAGAGAAAAAAGAAAATGGAGAACAGGGGTGGTATATAAAGAGAGGAGAACTAGTAAGAAACGACAATTTTCGTCAAGAAGCAAACGCAAGCAGAGCGAATTAGGAAAGGTATAAATTTAGACAAAAAAGTTAACCAATGTATAAGAATATGCCTGTTAAATATCCAAGCACTAACCAAGCAGAAATTAATACAAATAGAAAACGAGATGAGCACAAATAAAGTTCATATATTTTGTTTGACAGAAACGCACCAAAAAATAGATAAAATACAGCTGAGTAAAGGTCTGTTAAAGTTAGAAAAAAGAAGGGATTTTAAAGACAAAAAGGGTGTAGGGTTAATGTTAATTTTTAAAAACAATAACATCACTGAAGTAGAGGAAATAGAAACCAAACATAGCGATATAATAATGGTACAGTGCAAAATCCACAGCTTAGTATTCCTGATAATACTGGTATATTTCGCAGCAGGAAATACAGAAGAAGATAGAAAAAGAGATCAAGAATTGAAAGTGGAATGTGAAAATTTAATACAAAAAGCATGAGAAACAACACCTTTGCTAGTTATGGGGGATTTTAACGGCCACGTGGGATTTCTTGGGCACCAACAAGTAGACAGAAATGGGGAAATGGTGCTAGATTGGATGGGTAACCACAACCTAACACTATTAAATGGAGATGAAAGGTGCTCAGGACTATACACGTGGAATAGACAAGATCAGCATAGTGCTATTGATTTTGTACTTGCAAATAATATGCTATATAAACAATTTAAATGTATGGAAATAGATGAAGATAAAACAGTATTAGATATATCAGATCACAACTTAATAACAGTAGAATTGGAAGCAAAAACAAATAGCGAAAATAATTACAATAAAGGGAAGTGGGAAGAAATTACATATTATAGCAGTGACGCAAAAGATTTAGACGAATATGTGAAATCTATAGAGAGAAAACTTGTCAGCAAGGATGTACAAAATATTGATGAGCTGAACATAATAATGGCAGAAATGAAACAAGAACATTTGGCTAAAACATATAGAAGGGTAACAAATGAAGGGAAGACCAAAGAACAACCTTGGGTAACCGAGGAAATAAGAAGAAAGATTAAGGAAAGAAATGAACTTAATAGAAAAAAGAGAAATGAAAAAGATATTAGGATAAAAAGAGAATTAGAAGAAAAATACAATCATAAGAAGAAAGAAGTACAAATACTGGTGAAAGAGAGCATAACGTTATATGAGAAAAAGAAGACCAGGGATATAAGAGATGATAAAAACAATAAACTATGGGAAAACATAAACAAATTAAGAAATAGCAAAGAAATAAAAAGCGAGGCAATACAATTATATGGAGAGAGAGGAAATAAACTATCAGATGAAGAGGCTAAAGAAGAATTAGTAAAATTTTGGAAAACAGTCTACAACACACATGAAAATAGAATAACTGAGATCTGGAATGAGGAGGAGGAGAGTGAATACCTGGATAATTTGAGAAGAGAAAACGACATTATAACTGTAAATGAATATAGTATACCTGAACATCTAAGGGAGCATTACGATGCTGTACTTAATGTCGAAGGAATAATTAAACCCATGCCCGCCGCTGAAATGAGTAAAGGTAAATTAGAAAAATGCTTAAAACGTCTAAAGAAAGGTAAAGCAGCTGGGCCAGATGGACTAAAGCCAGACTACTACAAAGCAATGATGATGAGTGATATATGCAAGAATACACTAGTGAACTGCTACAAAGAGGAACTAGCCAGCAAAGAAAAACCCAAAAGCTGGAAAGAATCCAGAACAAAAATGTTAAAAAAGAAAAACAAGCCAACAGCAAAGGAATTGAGACCTATAGCTCTCACAAATGTATCATATAAAATATACATGGCTTTTATCAAGGATGAAATAGAAAGGCATTTAAAAAGTAATAATGCCATAGAGGATAGTCAAGCGGGATTTACAGAAGGAGGAAGGATTGAGGATAATATATTCATCTTACAATACATGGTCGAAGAAACTTTCAAAAATAAGAAAAAACTCATAGTGGCCTCTTTAGATTTCAAAAAAGCTTTCGATTCCATAAAAAGGGAAGCACTGATAGAAACATTAAAGCAATACAAAGTACATACTAGTATAATTAACTCTATAGCTGAAGTGTATGTGGGAGACTCGACTACGTTAGACATAGGGGAAAGAGTAGAACAAAAATTGAGCTTAAGTAGTGGAATAAAGCAAGGCTGTACTGCCTCTACAACATTATTCAAATTAATTACTTATCAGATTATAAAACAAGTAGAAAGGGAAGGTAATGGTTTTTAAAATGATATTATAAAGCTAGTAGTATTATTTTTTGCTGATGATGTCCTAGTGCTTGCTGAGAATATAGAGGATGCTGAATTAAACATAAGGAAAGTGATAGATATAGGAAAGCAGTGTGGTTTAGACATAAATAGAGACAAAAGTAGCGTACTTATATGTAATATGAAGGAGAAACCAGATAATATAGAGGGAATAAGAGTAGTAAGCAATATTAAATACCTAGGTATCAAGGTAGATGATGGTAGGAATATGTTCAAAACACAGAAAAGTGAAATGATAGTTAAGGCGCAAAAGCTAGCCAATCTTACATATTCGATCATAGAAAAAAGTTGTAATAAGATACTGATAGGGAAAACATACTGGAAAAGTGTAGCACTACCTTCTATATTATATGGAACAAATTTGATTAACTTAACAGAAACGGAAATAGAAAAGTTGCAGAGAATAGAGAATGGAGTGTATAGAAGAATGTTAGGGGCTGTAAAGAATACAGCAATTGTAGCCTTGAGAGGGGATGTAGGAGCATCAGCTATGAAAACAAGGGTAATGGATGGTAAGCTGAGGTACCTTAATAGCATTTTTAAGGGAGAAAAGGACCTACTTACAGCAATAGTCAATGATATGGAAGAAAAAGAGAGGAAGTGGTGGATGCATGTGAAGAAGTATGCTGAAGAATGTGGGATGGCGATGAGAGAAGTCAAGAGATGTACGAAATAGGACATAAAGAAGAGAACAAGAGAATGGACACAAGCAAATGGAAGAGTGAAATGGAGTGTAAGGAGAGTTTAATTTTTTATAAAAACTGGAAAAGTGAAATCAAGGA
>NC_090732.1:25750946-25753446 GCF_036898095.1 Palaemon carinicauda | reverse complement strand
CTGCTGTTACTAACACTGGCTTGTTTTTTAATTAAAAAGAATATCTTTTGTAGGTATTTTAGCATCAAATATATGTTTGTTTTAAGCTCTTGCGATGAAAATTCCATAAAGAAATTTATATAACAATATTATTCACAGGTATTTGCAACAAATCCGATGACGCTCAACAATCCTTTGTAATAATTTTCCTGGTAAAGTTACTTCCATTCTGAAAGGGATGTTGGGAGAAATTCCCTCAAATTGTAATGAGGAAATGAACTGAAATCTGACTAAATAAACATTCCAGGAACTTTCAGGTGGAAATTCAGTAAAACCCTCTAAAAACAAACTGTTGTTAACTAACTCAATTCGCTTTTCATGGAAATGAGCCAAAGCAAACTGCAGTTTATTAGGCACTGGTTGTTTATTTGATTTGCATGTGTATATATTCCTGATAACGACAATAGGAGCAAAGGAATTGCAACTGGTTGACAATAGTACGCTACCAAAAGAATATTTACTATGACTGTTAATTAACTTTGAAATTAAAAAAAAAACGACAATGAAAACTCTATCTCTTATTCTCTCTCTTATTGATAGCCCCTTATTTTTTCAAAAATGCGTAGGCTATTGTACATACGTATATATCTTTCTACTTATCTGTGTATCTACATGCAAATCTTTGTATTTATCTATATCTATATATGTGCGTATATTTACACACAAACAAACACGAACGCGTGCGCACACACACACACAATCAAACATATATACATATTATATATATATATATATATATATATATATATATATACATATATATATATGTATATATATATATATATATATATATATATATATATATATATATATATATATATATATATATATATATATATATATATACATATATATATACATACATACATAAATATATATATATATATATATATATATATATATATATATATATATATATTTATATATATATATATATATATATATATATATATATATATATATATATATATATATATGTATATATATATATTCATATATATTCATATATATATATATATATATATATATATATATATATATATATATATATATATATATATTTGTATATATAAAATATATATGTATATATATATATATATATATATATATATATATATATATATATTCATATATTTTCATATATATATATATATATATATATATATATATATATATATATATATATATATATATATATATATATATATATATTCATATATATATATATATATATATATATATATATATATATATATATATATATATATTCATATATATTCATATATATATATATATATATATATATATATATATATATATATATATATATATATATATAAATTCTTAAAAACTAATATTAGACATGCTGTGAATAATTTAGGAGAGAAGGGGTCTCCCTGTCTAACTCCTTTCTTAATTTCTCAATATCTTTATGTAGTTATAGGATTTCAGTGCTTCCTGTATAGATATCTACAAGTGTTCTGAAATAAGCTTCTTCTATTCTTTGTTTTTAAAGGGCTTTCATTACTGCTGATGCTTTAGCAGAATCAAATGCTTTCTCTTAGTCTATAAATGCCATGCATAGTGGTTTGCCATACTCTGTTGAATATTCCATTAGTTGGTTGATTATATGGATATGGTCAGTTGTTGAATATCCACTTCTAAAGCCTGCATGCTCTCTTGGTTGATTAAAGTGTAGCTGTCTCTCTATTCGGCATAATATGATCTTTGTAAATAATCTTTATATTACGAAGAATAAACTTGATGGGCGGTAATTTTTCAGGTTCTTTGTGTCTCTATTTTTGTCAATTAGTATAATGGTAAAGTTTTTTCCAAGGTGTATATATGTATATATATATATATATATATATATATATATATATATATATATATATATATATATATATATATATATATATAAATTTCATGGTATGGATAGGGAAAGAGTAGTTCAAAATGTCTTTTTTTTATTATTCCTAACGTTTCGTGATTCTTAATCACATTGTCCAGGGCTAAAAATAAAACATATACAAAAGAATTAAGAAACAGTTAAAAATTTTTACAAATTCATTCAAAACTATAAAAACCAGTTAAAATTTAAATTAAAATTAAAAGGAAAATATCAAGAAATAAATATATGTATACATCAGAAAAAGTAGTGGAACCTACCTCGCAAATTATTTTCTGAACCTAATACCACTTTTGATCATTTTAATCGCACGTCTTTTTAAAAACTTCCAGAGCTAGCGGTGCTGTACACCTCTTTCATTTTTAATGGTGATTTGTACATACAACTTTATGGGATGGCTATGGGTTCCCCCTTGGGACCCACCTTTGCTAATATTTTAATGTGCTCCCTGTAGGAGACCATGCTGGAAAATTGCCCTTTAAGTTATCATCCCTTGTTTTATGTTAGGTATGTTGATGATACCTTTGCTCTATTCAGAGATGAGTTCGGCGC
>NC_090732.1:25708446-25718446 GCF_036898095.1 Palaemon carinicauda | reverse complement strand
TTTATATCTGTAAGCATCGTATGCCAATAAAGCAATGATTTGGCTTTCTGTGACATTAATGAGAACCCCGGGTGTCCATGTAATGGATTTGCATGCAACCAATTCAGGACAGTGGAAATAAGTGAGATTGGTACTAATACCTGGTAGTTAGTTACATGTGGTGTATTGCAGGTTTTCCTTGTCACAGTCCTACACAGAATATTATCTTTGATTATATAATTCTGCTGCTTATACTTTATATATCCCTTTTCCTTATGATTGCCTTTCAAAGCATTTATAATTGTTTCTATTTTCTGATCTTTTCTTTGCTCAGTTTGTAATAATTCAGCGCTCCAGCCTAAATCTTCTTGTTCAGATATCGTTTTAACAATAGGCATGGATGTTGATATATCTATTAATTCAGCTAAAGGCTCCGTACAAGATGACACGGGGTTGCGTGATAATGCATCCGCAATGATATTTGCTTTCCCAGGTAAATACCCGATTCTTGCACCAAAACCTTGAATGATCAAATGCCACCGAGTTCGTTTAGGGCTGTGGTTGAAGCCTTTAAAGAACTCGGTTAGTGCTTTATGGTCAATAAGAACCTTAACAGGATAACTGTAAATTATGAACTTAAAATGCACTAGTGAATTAACAATAGCTAGCCCTTCCTTGTCTATTACTGCATACTTACTTTCGGAAGTTCTCAATTTTCAAGAATAAAAAGCTATCAGGAAAAATTGTTTATCATATTGCTGAAGCAATAACCCTCCTACTCCTAAGTCTGAGGCGTCGGTTGCAATGAAGAATTCCTTACCAAAGTCAGGAAATTTTAAGATAGGAGAACTACACAGTTCATCTTTCAAGGTATTAAACGCCTGTTGATGATGCTCAGACCATATGAAATCTACGCCCTTCTTCGTAAGATCAGTTAAAGGAGCGGCTATTATTGAATAGTTGCGTATAAAACGCCTGTAATATCCACTACAACCCAGAAATTGCTGTATTCCCTTGACATTAGTAGGTATGGGAAAATTACGTATTGCCGACACCTTATCATGGACTACTTTAAGACCTTGGCATGACACCATGAAACCCAAATATATTAATTCTGTTTTGAAAAATTCACACTTACTAATCTTTACCCTTAAGTTATGTTGTCTTAATCTCTGTAGTACTAATTCTAACTTGCGTAGATGTTCTTTTAAGGTGTTGGAAAAGATTACAAGATCATCCATATAGGCATGCAATAAATCCCCTAACAAGTCTCCAAACACTATGTTAATCATTCTTGTAAATGTTATAGGAGCACAACGTAAACCAAAAGGCATCCATAAAAATTCGTAATGTCCCCTGGCTGTGCTGAAGGCTGTGTATGGGATACTATCTTCTTCTAATGATATCTGGTGAAAGCCTTTAAGTAAGTCCAAACTGGTAAAATATTTATTCTGACCTAACAAAGACAAAATATCGTCAGTACATGGCACTGGGAATCGATCAGAGATCGTCTCCTTGTTTGGACGACGGAAGTCTACGCAGATACGCCATGTTCGATCTTTTTTCGGTACAACTATTAATGGAAAATTATAAGGGCTGTTTGATTTCCTAATGACTTCTTCTTCTAGCATTTTACCTACTTCATCATTTATTTCATTCTGGAATTTCATAGGGAGTCTGTCCGAGGGTACATAGATAATTTTCTACTTGTCCTTTAACCTTATTTGATGCTCGATCACATCTGTTTTTCCTAAGGATCCATCCGTAGTGGAAAAAACATCATGATATTTAGTTAAAAATCCAAAAATTTTCTGCTGAATTTTTTCGTCTTGAATGTCATTTTTTATTTTATATTTAATAGATTGCAAAATGGACTCATCCGCAACTGATTGGGAGTGATTGATTTCAGCAACGGTAAGAATACGATGTTTATAAACTTCTACATCCAAGATATGCTGATTTTTGTGTATTACTAAAGTGTTATTTAAATGATTAAAGACTTCAATATTACATTGTTGATGTGAGTCTACTGTATAAATAGCTTATGTGACAGACAATCCGTTAGTTTTCAAAGTATCGGAAAGGATTAATATTTCATATCCCGGTAATGTTTTCTTTATTTGCACTATTAAATTCGAAGGTACGTTTGGCTCGATAGATTGCGTGCAAGATGATATTACAGGTGACCGAGAATTCTGCTGGGTCGCGTATATTATTTCTTTATTAGTGAGACAAGTTATTGGTTCTGCAACGTACGTTACGGTTACATTTGTCGTCTCCTTTTTATCCAAAACTGATTTTAAGGTATTAGAAGACTTATAGAATTTCCCTTTGATATACACGCCGTGCTTGGCAGGGGCTAAGATAATGTTTTGATTTCCCATAGATGGGTATCCTATAATTACAGCTGGATACATATCAATGTTTTGTACAACAACAGACAAATGTATCAGCAAACGTGCGTTTACCGACTTTGAATTGAACATGAGTTATGCCTATGACATTTAATTCATTATTTCCTATACCCGAGAGTCTAACTCCGGATTTTTCTATCGGAAAGTTCGAAAACAACAAATGATGTGTCCTCAAATCCATGATATTACGTGGACTACCAGAGTCAAAAAATAACGTAAAGGATTTGTGTTCTAAATTTACAGCATATAAGGTTGGTCGTAACTCATTTTGTTTTATTATTGTATGAATTCGTTGCAAATCTACGGAAGCATGCACTGTTTTACTTAATTCGGCCGTATGTTTCATAGGAAAATCTATTGCCTCATAATGATCTGATAAAGCATTAAATTGATTATTCAATACTATTGATGTTGACATGAATGACTTTGACCCAACATCACTCTCTTCCCCACTGGCGTTAATTATGTGTTATTTGCTTTGCTCTGCACATTCTGAAAATTAGTCTGACCTTGTGAGGTCTGGTTTGACGACCCAGGCTCAGCGATATTCGAAGAAGTGTTTGTTTGTTTCGGACTCTGAACTACATTGACATTTGGTTGTTTCTTCTTATTGTTAAAATGAGGATTTTTCTTTTTATTTCCATATGGAACTGACTGTGGAATTGACTGTGTATTTCTGGGATTCTGTTGTGTCTTACGTGAGTAACAATGACTGTATGAATGAGTCAAACTATTATGTATCGAACAGAATTTCGTTCTGCAGTCCGCGATTAAGTGACCTTGACGTTTGCAATTATAATACGCCATTCCCGCTACTTGACTATTATTAACTACGTTCACTGTTTGTGGCTTTGTTTCATTCTTTGCAAAAACTTGATTTAACACGGGATCGAGATCTGGACACTTAGCCATGTGTTTTTTTATCTGTTTATATACATCCAATTCCGTACTTGCAGGCGTTAACTTTTTATCAAAACACCGCACTAAAGCTTCAGTGTCATGCAAGTTAAATACATAAATCGTAAAAAATCTTTCACGGAGATGTTATCTCTAGTAACCCAAGTGGAATTACCTAAAATATCCTGATATTCATTAAGCCTATCAGCTATGAGAGCTGCTCTCTCAATAACATTAAGCCGAGTCATAGTGGCTTGATTAAGTGTATTTCTTAACGTTAATACTACATCCAAGGCTTCTTCACCCCCATAGACGGCGCGTAACCTAACTTTAAAATCATTCCAGGTAACTGCTTATTGAAATGAAACACCTCTTAAATACGCACTCGCATCCCCCTTAGAAAAATCTATAAAACTTTTAGCTTCTTGTAATTGTACAAAAGGGTCTATGATTTGTTTGGCATTTAAATGGGCATCGACGGATGAAATCCATGACTCCACATTTTGAGGCAAGAACCCATTAAACCGACCCTGAAAAGGAAGGATTGCAGACCTGGCATTTACAAGCGATTAATCTGTCCTACGCCACTAGGTCCAGGGGTGGGGCTCACAGGGGGTGTCATGACTACTGTATTTCTTTTCCTATCTCTTCGACCCCTTGCAATTCTATCAAAATATCTATATGAATACAGACGTCCACTGCGTAAACGCATAATCTCTGAATGACAAAGATTATAATAAAATTCCCCAAAACAATGCTACTAATCCCAAGACATATCCCGAGAACTTCTGAAAGAAAACGGAACACAAAGATATTTCCCGAGAATTTCTGAAAGAAAAAGGAATTAGCACAAAGAGAGAAAAAATTCTATATGAGAATTCGGAGTTGAACACAGTATCCTTTAATGAAAGGAAAATAAAAGATTAGCATACCACTCACCCCAGTAATAATCGACTAACGACTCGTGATAAATACACTTCACTGCCCAAACTGAAATGAATTTGAAAATTGTACTTAGCTTTTATATGGTTCTGTGTGATGTCGTCACATCCTGTCTCTCTCTTGGTGTTTGGGTGAATGTTTCGTCCGAGTTTCCGTTGAATGTAGTGCTTCCTGGATATATTTTGTAATCGATGAACGTCAGTCCTTGGGTTTCCTAGGATATTGATTGAAGATCCAGTTCATCAGTTTGTATATATAACATTCATCAAATGTTGTAGACTTCGATGGACTATGTTACCTAGTCAAAATAGTAGATTCATTAACGTTAATTTCTTGAAGATCTTTCTCTGGTTTTTACAGCTTTATTTTTGATTTCTTGAAGATCTTCCTCTAATTCTTAGAGTATTATTATTAATTTCTTGAAGATCTTTCTCTGATTCTTAGAGTTTAAGCGCTGCCACCATTTAGTAGTGTGCTACTGTTACTAACACACATTGAGTATGTGTTGTTTGAGATGTTGAGTCTTGAAATAAAGTTCATCATTGTAACTTTAAAATGGTTTATTCTCTAAAAACAACAGTGTTAAACATCTCCATCACAGTAGTGTAGCTGGTTTGGTCGGATGACCAATTCAGGTGAAGTATAGATATGAACTGCCTAAATTATCGATATCACAGATATCTTATGTTTAGTTGTCTCAGCATTTAAACACAATACGTAAACTTTACATTCGTCTCGGAATACACCTGCAGCCAGTGACGACACAATCTTTCACGCGGTATGCATTTGTGTTGATGCTTCAGAAAAATGTTACATAGCTGAGGGATGCAAAATACATTCTGTTATGATTTTATCTGACTACAGCAAATCTCACGCTAGCATCTTCATCCACAATAACATATTACGTCATGTGTTTTAAACATGTAATAACTAACTATTACATATATACATATGTATGTATATATATGTATATATATGTATATATATATATATATATATATGTATATATATATATATATATATATATATATATATATATATATATATATATATATATATATATATATATATATATATATATATATATATATATATATATATATATATATATATATATATATATTGTTACGACCATTCGCCTCTTATTTCTCTTTCCTGCATTTTCATTGATGCAAGTACGAAGCGTAGCTCCAAACGGCCATAGACATTAAATTTTAAGACATTTAATGATGCCTTAACTTAGCTTATTTTCATAATAGAGCTCTTATCCAAATTCAAATAGCATTAAATTTAAGTATGATATACGAGTAAATATATAATAATACGGAATAGGGTAAACACTATGAATTTTTCTTTATTTTACTTAATATTATTTAAAGATCCATATAAAGATAAGGATTACAATGACAACAAGAATAATGAAACTAAAGCAATAATGAATGTAAATTAACGAAACTCCATTTATATGTATATTGTACAGCATTACTACAAATGACCAAATCAAGCAGGTAAGTAACAAATAAATTGATTATCAATACACCGTAGATAATATAGGAAATAAAGTTATTATTGAACACAATAAATGCAAAAAAAAGAAAAAAAAAAGACATACCCAGCAAGCGTCAACAGAACCTTAAATGCAGTAGAGCAATACTTACAAATTAAAAAGTACAAATAATGTAACACTTTTATACATAATCCTGGGTTATTACCACTATTACAAATCTAAGAAATCTCAATCCCTGGTGGCACTCCAAAGGCTGAGGTAAACCATCCAAGGACTGAGGAACACAAACACCCAAACAATACGCAAGGACAACACAGGCAGACACGGGAAAAATATGAACTACTAAACATTTACAATCCACACTACAAAAATACCCTATTTACATAAATTCAATACTCCTAACAATATATATATATATATATATATATATATATATATATATATATATATATATATATATATATATATATATATATATATATATATATATATATATATATATATATATATATTAAATATATATATATATATATATATATATATATATATATATATATATATATATATATATATATATATATATATATATACATATATATATGTATATATATATATATATATATATATATATATATATATATATATATATATATATATATATATATATATATATATATATATATATATGTGTGTGTGTGTATATATATATATATATATATATATATATATATATATATATATATATATATATATATATATATATATCTATATATATATATATATAAGAAAAGAAATGCAATGAAACGTCTTTCGATCTAAGGCCTTGCTATGATTCCTTTTTTCGAATTCAAAATTGTGGTATCTCAGTAATTGACGATCAAAAGTAAAATGTCTTTGGTTGCGGGTCTTTTACCGTTAATAAATAAAGCAACGGAATAAGGTTTTATTTATAGGAGATGGATCACCTAAGCGGGTAGAACCAAAGTTTAAATTTCAAAAGCAATTAGAATGATAATTCCTAAGAAAAGCCTAAGATCAAATAATCCCACGGTCAAAAAAAAAAAAAGAAAAAAAATCCCTTCTTGATATACATTATATGGGGTGAATTATGAATTAAAATGAAACTAATAGACAGCAAGAGAATGAAAAGAATTATAGCAAGTTTTAGTTTACATTTGGGGCTCGACGTCAGCGGAGTCGCTGAACTATAATGACATAGAATGATGGACGTGAATCATATTGGAATGATATGGAAAACGACCAGAGCGAACCTTGCTAAAGTTCAAGGTAAAGTAACAATAGATATTTCACGGTATCAATATTACTCATAGAGATAAATATTTCGATAACACTAAAATAATTGACGAGAACGCTATAGAAATATCAGTTAAGGATGATGAAAAAAAAATTTAATCAAATAAAGCTGCTATTTTGTTTTTGGAAAATCTTAATACTATATATAAAATATAAAATCTAGAAGCTATAAACTGTAATAGAACAGAACAAAGCGAATCTGAGAGCATCATTGGCAAAGAATCTTAGCCATACAGTTGAACGGGTACATTTTTTCGAATTTTGTAATTATTCTTTTATAGAGATAACTGAAACTCCGAAATGACCTTTTTTTTTTTTGTTTTTTTCCTCAATTGCTCTTTTATCTAGAAAATGTGAACCTAAAGAATAACATGAAATGTAATTTAATCGAGTCCCAGGCATAAATGAAATCTCTATAAGAATATTTGTAAATTTACATTTTATATTTAACATTACCAAAAAGGAAAACTCGTGTCCTGATCCTTTGGTTAAATGAATATAAGAGGGACATAAGAAAGGATGCAATTTCCAATTGACATTCTGGGAGGTGACTTGATACGAATTGCAGGATATGAAAAAAAAAAATGGTATAGCTTAGGAACCCCGGTAGCAAAATGGGGTTGGGTAACAATGGAGCAAGAGGTTCAGAGCTAAATTACTGATGCGGAAGCAGAGCTTTCAGGAATGGAAACTTGGGGATGACATGACCAGAGAGAAATGTATTTCAGGGATAATTTTTATGCTATGAGATTGATTCCCCTCTAATATTTTCATAATCATAGAAATACTGTTTTTATTCCTCCTTCAAACGGGAAAAAAAATATTTCTTTATAAGAAAATAGATTTTTTTATACGCAATTAAATCACTGAAACGTAATGCACCTGTTGGGAAAAAAGTTTCAATAATTATTAATTTTTTATGCTTAAACAATATTTAAAAACCTATAATTCAAATAAAATAAGCCATAAATGAACAAATATGGTGTAGAAACTCAAATATTTTAATGAGGAGAGGCAAAAGGAGGTCTGGTTTGAATAAGTATTCAAGAGAAGATGATATTCGAGGTGTCTTAATTCTCTGAGGATGTTTAATGGAGATGAAGGAAGTCCAGAAAATAATCGGCTAGAGAATTTTAAGGACTGGAATGAAAGGCAGAGTTCACGCACATTCACACGCACACACACACATAGAGAGAGAGAGAGAGAGAGAGAGAGAGAGAGAGAGAGAGAGAGAGAGAGAGAGAGAGAGAGAGAGAGAGAGAGAGAGAGAGAGAGAGAGAGGGGTGGGGGGGGTGGGGATGGGTAATTGGTTCTGCGATACGGTTATCTTGATAGTTAATTTTCAACGTTAAAACTTATGGAGAATTTGAGCATCCTGGTATGGATAATGTGTTATATCTTATTATTACATGCAGCACATAAATCAAGAAAATTTCATATCTCACTTATACACATTTTTGTGACCAATTTAGTGGAAGATAAATTACTGTATTGCTATATTCTTTATTTACAGTCGATTGTGACTAAAATATCTTAATAGTAAAGATACAATTTTCTTATCCAACAATCTAAAAAAAAACCGTAATTTTAATCGGAAATTTGTCGTAAAAATTAATTGTTCTCTACCGTATTTCAGTAAAATACAGGGAACCATAATTTTCACCCTACTTTGTTATTATCTTTTATGAGTTGATGACCGTAATATCCCTCCTTTACGTAAATATATCAGCTTTTAAAATGGTAAAGGACAGGCAACATTTATTCCAGGATTTTTTCCGTTTTTTTCGTCAAATTTTCTACAGTGAAATTAAGTGTAAGTTATCTACCAAACATTTTATATTGTGTATCTATATAAAGCGCAGACCATAGGTGGTAAAATATCCAAAAAGTGAAAAATTATTTTTTTTTTTCTGGGCTATATGAAGTAAGTGAGGATTGACTAAACAAGGAATAATAGTTAATTCTTAAACAAATGTTAAAACAAAAACGTCTTGGCTATATGAAGTAATTGATGAATAAACTAAACAAGGAATTCTAGTTAATTCATAAAGAAATGTTAAAACAAGTACGTCTTGGCTATTATGAGGTAAGCGATGAATGACTAAAACAAGGAATTAAAGTTAATTCGTAAAGAAATGTTAAAACAAATATGTTGTGAATCTTCGAGTGATTTACGTGGTTTCTAATAGTATTTTAGTGAACTTTAACTCAAATGAAATGTCTACTCCTAGAGAGAAGTCGCACGAATCCTGAGTTCTATTCCATTTCCTCGTACCGTCTTAGAGTTACCAGAAAGAGAAAATCGTCTTTCGTGCTATGGGGGAAAAGGCTTAGGCCTTAAAGGATGAAGAACGGAAAGTAGCGGTTGCTGTGGAGTTGACATTCAACTTGGCGACCTCTGTCGAGTCACAGGATTCGGAAGATATATGAATCAAAAGTAAGGAGTTAAAATTTGGATGGCAAAGGCTGGAAAATGAAGGGAGATGAACATCAGAGTGTGATTTTGGATGATGGAATATCGCTTAGAAGGATGGGAAATTATTGATGATAAGAGTGAAAAGGAATAAATTTCAGATGAAAAAGAGGGAGGGTAGAGGATGAATGTTACAAGATAAAATTCTTTCCGGAATTTTACACTGACCTTTTTTTTTTTTTTTTTTTTTTTTTTTTTTTTTTTTTTTTTTTTTTGTGTTTTAAGAGTTCTCAGATAGGAATGGAAGATATCTGTATATTTATATTCTGATGAAAATATATCGCATCTGGAAAATTATTCCAGAAACAAAAGAAAAAAAAGAAGGTAAATTATAACTGTCACTGAAAAATAGTTAGACATCCAATTCAATTATTATACAAAATGGCATCATTTAACGCTAATCCTCATGCAAATGTTTTAATATTTTTCTTTAGATATTTTTTAATGATATTTGCTTTGTTAGTGATCTGAACG
>NC_090732.1:25693446-25695946 GCF_036898095.1 Palaemon carinicauda | reverse complement strand
TTTGATTTATTTAATAGATGTACATTATTGTGAATACCTGAGAACTTACACATCTGAATTTACCATTCTCTGCCGGTATTTTAATTCAATTATATTCCACTATGCTTAAGAGGATGAGGATTTCATTTGAATGAGAAATATTACAATAAAAAGCTTGGTATCACTAAGAAATGCCTTAATCCAGGGGCGGCCAACCTTTTGTTTCCCATGCACCAATTTCTTTCAATTCTAATTCAGATGCGCCACATCATTTAAGAATGGTAATATTGACATATTTAGCAGTTATACATATAATCATTTGATATATATATATATATATATATATATATATATATATATATATATATATATATATATATTACATATATATATATACATATATATATATATATATATATATATATATATATACATATATATATGTATATATATACATATATATATAAATATATATATATATATATATATATATATATATATATATATATATATATATATATATATATACATATAAATATATATATATACATATATATATATATATACATATATATATATATATATATATATATATATATATATATATATATATATATATATATATATATGTATATATATATATACATACATATATATATATATATATATATATATATATATATATATATGTATATATACATATATATATATATATATATATATATATATATATATATATATATATATATATATATATGTATATATATACATACATATATACATATACATATATATATATATATATATATATATATATATATATATATATATATATATATATATGTATATATATACATATATATATATATATATATATATATATATATATATATATATATATATATGTATATATATACATACATATATACATATACATATATATATATATATATATATATATATATATATATATATATATATATATATATATATATGATAGTGTGGAAAGTGGTAATGGAAAGGATTAAACATAAATACAAAGTAAACCGTACTTACTTAATTGACACTTTGAATTTGCATTGATAATATTCTTAGTTATTTCTGAAAGTACTAATAAAAATATATGGACATAGTTAGCTGTCTAAAAACAAAAAGTAATTTCACATGCAGGAAAAATAAATATAACTAGGTTTAATGAGACTTTTGACTTTGCTTTGCTATCACCAAATCTGTAATATTAGGAGTTAAATTAGTAACTGAGAGCAACAGACAGTTCTTCAGATTTGAATCGGATAGTCGCGACCTCAGTTTGTTCTTGATCATTTTCATGGATGAAAATACTTGTTCAAGTCTGTTTGTTGTTCCAAAGCAACAGGCATAACTTTGGGCGAATTTTCTCAGTTCTGGAAAATGTTCACCCGGTAATGATCGCCAAAAATCATGCATTTCAGATGCACTTGAGAGTGAGGGAAATTCATTAAATTTATACTACAGTACTGAATTTGCTCCTAGATCAATAAGTTCCATCTGTATATTACTAGGCATCTTCAGAATGTTATTTTCAGTAAGTGAAAAGGGATTTATAAATGCAACCATGCAATCTTCTTCACGAAGATCACTAAAATGACTATCAAAGGCCTCTTGCAGTAATATGATTTTTTTAATCTATCAGCACATTCACTTTGCTCCTTTATATGTCAACTAAAAATGCTAAATCAAACATCCACTGTTCATCACACAAAAGGACATTTTCCTCTGGCAGCTCTCCTTTCTCTTTCAGAAAATCATGTACAATATTTTTCATTTGCCAAAATCTGCTGAGAACTTGTCCTCTAGAAAGCCAACGCACCTCGCAATGAATGATGAGATCACCATATTCCATAACTAACAGCTCACGATACTCTCTGAATTCTCTCCTATTTAATCCTCTTGCTCTAATTCTATTCACACATTTTACAACTGGTATCATAACATGCTGCAAAGTCAAACTTTTTCCACACAGAGACCCTTGGTGTATAATGCAATGATATTTCAGAAGAGAACGACGTAAAAACCTTTCGAGCATAGCTACAGTTCCAGCAACTCTATCAATCATTGACGGTGCTCCATCAGTACAGACACTTAAGAGTTTACCAAAATCTAATTGCTGATTTTCTAAAAAGGACTTTACTTTCTCAAATATGTCTGACCCTCTGGTTTTTCCATGGAGTGACTCGAAGCCAATAAGTTCTTCAAATATGTTAAAATTATCATCAATTCCTCTTATAAAATTACTTAACTGAGCTACATCACACATGTCAGCAGATTCGTCCTGGGCTAATGAAATGAAATAGCATGAATAGACACGGTCCTTCATTTGCTCAGATTCATCACGAGACAGTTCCTCAATGCGTCTTGTAATTGTCTGCTTTGAAAGAGCTATTTCGTTTACCTTTCTTTCAATACTTTTATCACCAACACATTTTGCAAATTTTTGGAGACAGGGTTTAACAATATCTTCACCATCAGAAAAAGGCTTATG
>NC_090732.1:25680946-25688446 GCF_036898095.1 Palaemon carinicauda | reverse complement strand
GTATTTAAACTTTAAGGATGACATCGTAAATAGTAAATATTGAAAGGTAAATGAACTATGTCTTTATGCTTCCATTGCGGTTGTTACAGAATCACTGTTGTTTTTAATGACAGTTTTTGGTCTATGAGTATGTAATTATATACAAATATCTGTAAATATCCTTGATGGACTCCGAGGGTATATATTTTTCTAACACACATAACCAAGCATCCTTAACACTTCTTCCTTCCCGTGTGCGACCTCCTCCTCTTCCTCCCTTTTAAGTTTTTGCTTCGATTCTTGTAACGTCCCTGACTCACTCATTACTCGTGGGTCAAGATTTCAAACCCTGCTCGCTGTTAAAAAAAAAAAAAAAAAAATCACGAATGCTCACAACCTACTCGACCCTGTGAGCTAGACGTGAGGTCTACTTTCTGGGTCATAAGAAGCCTTTACCTGACACTCTATTGTCCTAACTTGGTTGGAGAGGCTGCTTGGGTGCTAATCATATGTATTTAAGGTTGGTCTCTAGAATAGTGTCGTATTCCCGGCCTGTGCCGTTCATGGGTGACCTTTAAGACCTAACTGAGGTCAACTTCACGAACAGGAATTACCACTTAACCTTTACTGATTTTCGCTCTCCCTCTTGCCTTCTTCCTACTCGATCCTTTCTTTAAAAGTATTAGGAGACGAAGTTCCATTACTGATAATCTGCAAAGGCTACAATGACATTAGATCTTTCATTAAGATTTTTCGTAACTGTTGGAGATGACATCTAATTTGAATCTTTGCCTTGCAGCAGGACTATATTTTGCATACTAGTGTCTTTAATTGATAATTTTAATGGTTGCAATACATTTCTAGTATTGGATAAAACTTATTGAAAAATTCTTTTGTACTTCCTATAGTAAATACGTTACCTAGAATTTATTTAAACGCTTAAAACATAATCATTTATTAGGATATATTATAATGCAAGGACAGTTAGGTTTAAGGTTTGAAGAAAATATACTTTTCCAAATCAGTACAGTATTTCTCCATATATAAAAAAAGAGAAAGTATATATTCAAAATATTTAACATGCAAAATCTGAGAAAACTGAATTTTTTTTTTTTTATTTTTGTATTATCTTCTAATGCATATATTTGTTTCTTTATCCTTTATAGGAAAGGAAAATTAGGGACATTTAACTACAGGAGTCATAACTTCTGAATTCTGAGATATACACAAGATGAATATTTTACACGTGATTTATTTTATGAAATTTGTGATTTCATAGGCGTATTAATTCTTTAATCAATGTTCCATTATTTTCATATAGAAATAAAAGCCTTTTCTTCTGCATTTCATTTGACTCCTCTTGCTCAGAGTTTTTCCACATCTCTTTCAGAACCACAAAACCTACCGATATTGTTAGATTCATCTCATATGAAAATACTTAATGGATGGAACTCTTACCAATTGACACACTATTCATAATATCGGGAAATGAATCGCCATTTCTGAGACTTTTGAAACGAACAAATGAGAAGGTATGGATCTCTAAACTCTAGGGGATTTTCACAAATGTTTTAGCACAGCTTGAACACTCCTTCAGGGACATTGAGCTTTAATTGAACCACGTCATGAATTTTTCTTTCCTTCATATATATATATATATATATATATATATATATATATATATATATATATATATATATATATATATATATATATATATATATATATATATATATATATTCCATCGCATCCAGTGGCTGTCCATCGTTTTAGTTTTTTTAATGATAGCTTTGAATTTAAACACACTGAATTCAATAACGGGCACATCAAGGTCTTCATCAGTTTTAGATATATCAATCGGTGATTCCCTTCACATTACTTGTTCATGACTTCACTGAAGTGTCCCATCCAACGTTGCCTCTCTTAATCCTCTGTTGTTATAATAGAGCCATCTCTCTTTTAGATTGGTATACGCTTCTCCTTTTTCCCCCCAGTAGATATTTCATTAATAATTCTAAGAGCCGTTTTTACACCATAACCACTCCCTGAACTCATAGCTTAGGCTGCCTTATCTGCTTTCCTGTTTAAATATTAACTCCAGTCATTCCTAGCTTGGCATGTTTTACCTTGTAATTTTCATTACCTCCTCGGAAACTTTTAACAATCAATACCTGTCTTTGTCTTCTTTTTCTAGTATCACAAGTATCATGTGATATCCATGACTTTTTCCTAGTAACTGCATGTCCCAAAACTTCACTACCAATTGACTGATATACGTTCTTAATTTCACACCACTCTTCATTAATTGTCTGCTCTTCGTCTCTTAAAGTCTCTAAGTCTGCAAATCACTTTCTAAACTCAAATACAAATTTTTCTCTGTGCTTATCTTCTAGAATCTATATTGTATTAATCTTAGGGAGTCCATCAACATTCCTTTGGGTGCTTCCAGTTTTAATTCCAGTTTGGCAATGAGGAGCTGTTGATCACTTCCAATATAGCTTCTTACTTTTCTCAGTCCACCTTTCCTTATTAATAGCTATGTGATCTATTTGATTTTTATAATTGCTAAAACTTCTTAATCTGATTCAGGGTTCTATCATTCCAATTACCAATTTAAGATGTTCTTTTAGTATTTATAAACCAAGAGATTTTTAGCACCCCGTTACGCCGAGGACTGGAAACCATTCTGTCATTTTCTCTTTCTATAGACTGACTAAAAGCAATGAGGATTCATTGGCCTATTTCATCAAAGGATACCTTGTTCCTATTTAACTAAGGCAAATGACCCCTGCAGGGCCATCCTGCTTCTAGTAAGATATATATATATATATATATATATATATATATATATATATATATATATATATATATATATATATATATATATATATATATATATATATATATATATGTGTGTATTATAGCCACGAAAGGAAAAATGAAAAAGACTTGATTGGAGTTAGTACTTTCATCCACTCAGGACATTATCAAACTCAGCAATGAGAATACATATACAAAGACATCGTATTTATACAGGAGAAGGGGATCCAACAGCTGTCAGTTTCTTAATAATTCCGGAGAAGTCAGATTTTAGATAAAAGGATAATACTGGATTAACGGAAAACAGACCTGGACTTAGATTCAAATTTCTACCTTGAGTACAGGAGATTAAAAATGATTCAACAATATTCCTTTGGAAATAGTCATTTACATGGATTACTTTTTCCGTCTTTGACCAACCAATTCTGTGACTTGACCCTAACCAGTGGGAGGCCAAGGCATTATTAAGAGAACCCCTGGAGACGGCCACCTGATGTTGTTTTAATCTGACTGGTATACTTTTTGATGTTTGACCAACATAAAATAGGTTACACTCTGAACAAGGAATGCTATATATTACATTATTATCATTTCCAGAACTATTCTTAATTAACATGTTTTTTAAAGTACAATTATATTTAAACACTACAGCAATATCTAGTTTTTTCAAAAGGGGTATAACATCTAAAAAACAAACATGAAATGGCAAACAAAGCATATTATTAATTGTTTCCTTTCTCTCTAGTTGGACACTATAAAATGTTTTCTTAGCCTTATTCATACATTTTTCTAAGAAATATTTAGGATAACAAAGATCTGTAGCAATTTTTTCTATTTTAGTGAACTCCTCCTCAATGTAATCTGGGCTACAAATTCTCAATGCCCTAAGGTACATGGAGGAAAAAACTGAATGCTTAATATTTTTAGAGTGACCGGAGTAAAAATGTACATATGAAAAATTATTCGTAGGCTTTCTATATATGGAAAACTTAAATTTATCTGTTTCTCTAACTATTAAAACGTCTAAAAATGGGATACGGTTATTTTCTTCATTTTCTATAGTGAATTTTATTGATGGTACTAATGAATTAATGATTGAAACAAAGCCATCAAGATTAAAATTTTCTTCTAAAATACCTAGAACATCATCAACATATCGATACCACACAATTTGGGAAGACCACACTGAAGGGATTAATCTAGATTCAAAAAATTCCATATATATGTTGGATAAAAGTGGAGACAGAGGATTACCCATAGCCATACCAAAAACCTGTTCATAGAAATCTCCATTAAAACTAAATTTACACTTTTTAATGCACAAACAAATGAGCTCAATAATAGTAGGGGTTGATAAAGGTAAATCATAAGCATCTAAAATACCCGACAGGAAATCCAATAAGTCATCAACCGGCACTTTGGTAAACAATGAAGTTACATCAAAACTTACTAATCTATGTCTAGACGTAAGGTTAACGTTTTGTAATTTTTCGCAAAGATCAACAGAATTTTTTATATGAGAGGTTGAAATAGATCCTAAGATCGGGGAAAGTAATTTGACTAAATATTTGGATAATTTATAGTTAATAGAACCTGTAGCACTGATAATTGGTCTGATTGGATATCCTGTTTTATGGGTTTTAATTAAACCATATAAATAAGGCAAAGACGGACCAGTAGAGATAAATGCATTTATTAAGGATTTTTCTTGTTTTAAGATAGATTTTAAGTTTTTATTAAAATCTTTGATGACCTCGTCTAAGGGATTAACTCTTAATTTTATGTAAGTAGAAACATCAGATAAAAGTACATACATCTTTTCTAAATAAGTTGTTTTGTTCATAATAACTAATACATTAGCTTTGTCTGCTTTTGTAATATGTAATTCACAGTCATTTTTCAACGATTTTAAGGCTGTTAAAAACCGTTTAGGGAAATTGCAGGTGTTTGCATATCCCATCACCGAATAAATTAGCCCTTTAGCAATGTCGATGTTACACTGGGGAATTTTCTTAGTTTTTTCCAATTTTACAAAGGCAGAGGCAATATCTACACTATTAGGTTTTTTATTTACTGCAAATGATAAACCATACCCCAAGGCCTTTTTTACTTCACTTGATACAGGTTTATCAGACAAATTTATAACACAATTTTCTTGAAAATTCTTGTTCCAATCACTAGCCTGTATTAGTCTATTCAATTTATTTTCCAAATGAACACTTAAAACTTGTAATTTTTCTCTAAGTCGGGAGAAAAATTACAAGTTTTAAGTGTTCATTTGGAAAATAAATTGAATAGACTAATACAGGCTAGTGATTGGAACAAGAATTTTCAAGAAAATTGTGTTATAAATTTGTCTGATAAACCTGTATCAAGTGATGTAAAAAAGGCCTTGGGGTATGGTCTATCATTTGCAGTAAATAAAAAACCTAATAGTGTAGATATTGCCTCTGCCTTTGTAAAATTGGAAAAAACTAAGAAAATTCCCCAGTGTAACATCGACATTGCTAAAGGGCTAATTTATTCGGTGATGGGATATGCAAACACCTGCAATTTCCCTAAACGGTTTTTAACAGCCTTAAAATCGTTGAAAAATTACTGTGAATTACATATTACAAAAGCAGACAAAGCTAATGTATTAGTTATTATGAACAAAACAACTTATTTAGAAAAGATGTATGTACTTTTATCTGATGTTTCTACTTACATAAAATTAAGAGTTAATCCCTTAGACGAGGTCATCAAAGATTTTAATAAAAACTTAAAATCTATCTTAAAACAAGAAAAATCCTTAATAAATGCATTTATCTCTACTGGTCCGTCTTTGCCTTATTTATATGGTTTAATTAAAACCCATAAAACAGGATATCCAATCAGACCAATTATCAGTGCTACAGGTTCTATTAACTATAAATTATCCAAATATTTAGTCAAATTACTTTCCCCGATCTTAGGATCTATTTCAACCTCTCATATAAAAAATTCTGTTGATCTTTGCGAAAAATTACAAAACGTTAACCTTACGTCTAGACATAGATTAGTAAGTTTTGATGTAACTTCATTGTTTACCAAAGTGCCGGTTGATGACTTATTGGATTTCCTGTCGGGTATTTTAGATGCTTATGATTTACCTTTATCAACCCCTACTATTATTGAGCTCATTTGTTTGTGCATTAAAAAGTGTAAATTTAGTTTTAATGGAGATTTCTATGAACAGGTTTTTGGTATGGCTATGGGTAATCCTCTGTCTCCACTTTTATCCAACATATATATGGAATTTTTTGAATCTAGATTAATCCCTTCAGTGTGGTCTTCCCAAATTGTGTGGTATCGATATGTTGATGATGTTCTAGGTATTTTAGAAGAAAATTTTAATCTTGATGGCTTTGTTTCAATCATTAATTCATTAGTACCATCAATAAAATTCACTATAGAAAATGAAGAAAATAACCGTATCCCATTTTTAGACGTTTTAATAGTTAGAGAAACAGATAAATTTAAGTTTTCCATATATAGAAAGCCTACGAATAATTTTTCATATGTACATTTTTACTCCGGTCACTCTAAAAATATTAAGCATTCAGTTTTTTCCTCCATGTACCTTAGGGCATTGAGAATTTGTAGCCCAGATTACATTGAGGAGGAGTTCACTAAAATAGAAAAAATTGCTACAGATCTTTGTTATCCTAAATATTTCTTAGAAAAATGTATGAATAAGGCTAAGAAAACATTTTATAGTGTCCAACTAGAGAGAAAGGAAACAATTAATAATATGCTTTGTTTGCCATTTCATGTTTGTTTTTTAGATGTTATACCCCTTTTGAAAAAACTAGATATTGCTGTAGTGTTTAAATATAATTGTACTTTAAAAAACATGTTAATTAAGAATAGTTCTGGAAATGATAATAATGTAATATATAGCATTCCTTGTTCAGAGTGTAACCTATTTTATGTTGGTCAAACATCAAAAAGTATACCAGTCAGATTAAAACAACATCAGGTGGCCGTCTCCAGGGGTTCTCTTAATAATGCCTTGGCCTCCCACTGGTTAGGGTCAAGTCACAGAATTGGTTGGTCAAAGACGGAAAAAGTAATCCATGTAAATGACTATTTCCAAAGGAATATTGTTGAATCATTTTTAATCTCCTGGACTCAAGGTAGAAATTTGAATCTAAGTCCAGGTCTGTTTTCCGTTAATCCAGTATTATCCTTTTATCTAAAATCTGACTTCTCCGGAATTATTAAGAAACTGACAGCTGTTGGATCCCCTTCTCCTGTATAAATACGATGTCTTTGTATATGTATTCTCATTGCTGAGTTTGATAATGTCCTGAGTGGATGAAAGTACTAACTCCAATCAAGTCTTTTTCATTTTTCCTTTCGTGGCTATAATACATTTTATATTCATCACGTGTCAGCTTTCGTGATTTTTACACACACACACACATATATATATATATATATATATATATATATATATATATATATATATATATATATATATATATATATATGTATATAGATATATATAAATATATATATATATATATATATATATATATATATATATATATATGTATATATATATATATATATATATATATATATATATATATATATATATATATATATATATATATATATATATATATAAATGCATATATATATATATATATATATATATATATATATATATATATA
>NC_090732.1:25645958-25655958 GCF_036898095.1 Palaemon carinicauda | reverse complement strand
TATTCACAATAATGTACATCTATTAAATAAATCAAATAATCGAAACAATAATATGTAACGTTATCATGTAATAATCGTGCATAGAATTGTGTCTATTGTTTATATATTGGAACTTTTAACGGTTTCCAATACATTGCAGATATCTTTCGGGTCGTTACTGACCCTTTCATCATGAAATACGAGTTCGGGAAGCTACTAAAATATATACATTATTAATCACGTTCAGCTTACAAAGAGTTGTTTCATGGTGAAGCCCATACAGCACTGTTGATAACATTTCCACCTCCATGTCTCTATTGTAATCCATTTTATCATTTATGAGAGGCATCAAAATTGATGCATTGTCATTTCGCAATTGATATGACGACCATTTATATCCACATTCAAACTATCTCTGCTTTTATATCTATGTAACATTTTGTAGATATTTTAGATAGCACCTAATGCAAACACATGCATATGCACTGTGTTTCAGTAACTAAAAGTTCCTATGCATGTAAATTATCTTGAATTATTCAACAAACATGTGCACTATATATTTGAAAACCTTCTTCATTTTAGTAGAACAAATTTTACTCTACAATAATTAACAATTTTTGATACTTTATATCATATCAACATCTTTAAAAAAAAATTTGCAATGTTTTTTATTAGAGGAAGTAACTAAATTTGTATCATATACACTAATAGTTTTATGATGAGGTACAAATAAAGTTATTTCAGCGTAAGGCCTTCGACCCCTTGTACCCAAAGTATTATAAAGAATTTATTTTTATTTTTTTTTTAAATGAACGACATTTTGAATGGATGATATTAATAGATATTTGGTATTTTCTTTAATCCATAAACTATGCCACACAATTTGCTTTATCTTATCAAGTAGTATTGTACAGTTGAGGTATTTTTATTTTTTTTCAGTTAAAATTTTTTATTTTTTATTGAAAATGTCGACTAGAAGAAGATATGAGGCCTTTGGGTGGCTCTCTAAGGGTATACTTCTGGATGATCTCACCACTGCTGATAATAATGATAAGAAACTGGGAAAATAAACCAGGTATTGAAATTCCAAATTCCTTAAACTCACCTGACATTTAGGTGGAATAGTCTATGGTCCTGATATTGTCTCTGATTTTTCTCATATCTTCAGAGAATTCTTCAGGCCTCAAGGGAATTGATGGAAGAATATCTCCATTATAGCTCCGAACTAAGAGAGAGAGAGAGAGAGAGAGAGAGAGAGAGAGAGAGAGAGAGAGAGAGAGAGAGAGAGAGAGAGAGAGAGAGAGGGGGGGGAGAGAAAAATATGTCATTTCTCTAGGCTGTCGGAAATATTTCCGATAAAGATTTTATAATTTCTTTAGTCACAATATATAGACTGGGGAAAACTGGCTTTTATCGGATAATATACGAATTATGAGAAAATTTCCACTTAATGTTTTTATTTTAGAGGACGTTTCTTTTTTCGGTAAGAAAGAGGTTCCGTCGAAGGAGATATTATACTTTAAGGATCAAATGCTTTGAAATTAGGCAACCCGAATGTATCTAATACGTTTGAATTTTTCTTTAATATTTAGTGTGCTAACATTTGACAGACATTAAACAAATTACCTTGATACTCCAAATTTATGACTTTTGGGCCCCCTAAATCAAATAAACAGTTTTATGGTTACCTACTGGAATTACGACTCCTACTGTAATCATATATTATTGTATTATTTTTCTTACAGACTAACCAGGAGGGTAGTAGTTGGATACACACACACACACACACACACATATATATATATATATATATATATATATATATATATATATATATATATATATATATATATATATATTTATACATATATATATATATATATATATATATATATATATATATATATGTATATATATACATATATATATATATATATATATATATATATATATATATATATATATATATGTATAAATATATATATATATATATATATATATATATATATATATATATATATATATATATATATATATATATATATATATATGCATATTAATATAATTTTATATGTACATACAAATGAGTATAATTATATAATAATTTATTATGTATGTATACATGTGTGTTTGTATATATATATATATATATATATATATATATATATATATATATATATACCTACAGCTTTGGAAAACTTTACCATTATAGTAACTGACAAAAAGGGACAAACAAAGGACCTGAAAAATTACCCACCATCAAGTTTACTCTTCGTTATAAAAAGATTATTTACAAAGATCATATTATGGCCAATAGAAAGACAGCTACACTTCAATCAACCAAGAGAGCATGCAGGGTTTAGAAGTGGGTTATTCAATAACTGACCATATCCATATAATCAACCAACTGATGAAAAAATCAGCAGAATATGGCAAAGCACTATACGTGGCATTTATAAACTACGAGAAAGCCTTCGATTCTGTTAAAACATCAGCAGTAATGGAAGCCCTTTAAAAACTAAGAATAGAAGAAGCTTATGTTAGAACACTTATAAATATCTATACAGGAAATACAGAAATCCTATAACTACATAAAGATATTGAGAAATTGAGAAAGGAGTTAGACAGGGAGACCCAACTCTCCTAAACTATTTACAGCATGCCAAATAGAAGTTTTTAAGAATTTTGATTGGATAAATGTAGGAATTAACTTTAATGGGGAATGCCTTAATTAAAGAACTTAAGATTTACAGATGAAATAGTCGTGTTTAGTGAATCAAAGGAGAAATTAGAATAGAAAAAGCAGAAATGTAGGTCTGAAAATGTATATGAGTACAGCTAAGATAATGTTCTATGAAAATGAAGACAACAAATAAGAGGTATGGACGAGTGAATTCAATTAAATATTATCTTAGTTTTGCTCATATTCATTTTCATTACTATATTTCTGCTTTTTTATTCAAATCTTCTAACATCTTTTGTAATTTCTTCAACGATTCACAAAACAGAACTAAGGCATCTACAAATCTTAAGATGTTGAGGTATTCCTCATTAATGTTAATTCCTTCATTTGCCGTTTCAAACTTTAGAAAAAAAAAAAAAAAAAAAAAAAAAAAAAAAAAAAAAAAAAAAAAAAAAAACGATACTATGCCATCGGTACATGTAACAAGGCTCACTTTATAGAGGTTTAATATCACTAGTTGGACTTATGACTAGCTAACAACGTATTTTTGCGGACATGCATGTATTTTGGTTAAATTTGGGATTTTTTTATTATATGGCTGAGTACCAACTGCTTGCTTTTAGAATATTGGGATTTTCTCTATATAATTTAGTAATACACATCATCTATGATTACCATAAATTAGAACCTAAAATCAGAAGAAATATAGTAATAATGAAATTATTATTTTTTTCCATTTATTGAAACAACAAAAACTACCATGAAAGTATGTTTAGTAATCACACACCAAATTTGAATAGAATCCGAGTGTTTCTACTCCTAGTCAAAATATGGCAGCACACGTGTATTGTTCCATTCATGTGAATTATTATTATTATTATTATTATTATTATTATTATTATTATTATTATTATTATTATTATTATTATTATTATTAGCCAAGCTACAACCCTAGTTGGAAAAGCAAGATGCTATATGCCCAAGGGCTCCAACATGGAGAAATAGTCCAGTGAGGATAGGAAATAAGGAAATAGATAAATTAACAATAAATCATTCTACAAGCAATAACAACGTCAAAACAGATATGTCATATATAAGCTATAAAAAGACTTATGTCAGCGTGTTCAACATAAAAACATTTGCTGCAACTTTGAACTTTTGAAGTTCTACTGATTCAACTACCCGATTAGGAAGATCGTTCTACAACTTGGTCACAGCTGGAATAAAACTTGTAGAGTACTGTGTAGTATTGAGCTTCATGATGGAGAAGGCCTGGCTATTAGAATTAACTGCCTCCCTAGTATAACGAACAGGATAGAATTGTCCCGGGAGATCTGAATGTAAAGGATGGTGCCAAAGATTAATATCTAGTTAAGGAATAAGAAATTTAATAGACCGTAAGTTTCTGTCCAACAAATTAAGATGAGAATCAGCAGCTGAAGACCAGACAGGAGAACACCTGAAATTTTAGAAGAGTCATACAAAGTTAAAGAAACATTATCAATAATAAGATACGGATGTTGAGGAGCCACTGTCCTTGACCTACTTACAATCATACATTGAGTTTTGTTAGGATTCCATTTCATACCCTAAAATTTGCACCATGCACTAATTTTAGCTATATCTCTATTAAGGGATTAAGCAACCCCAGATCTACATTCAGGAAATGATTCTATTCAATTGGAAAAGGATGATAGATTGTTACTTTTGTAGAAATATGTGTGGCAGGTATAAATTATATTCAGTTCCAATAAAGTAAGCCATTTCCAGCTATTTTAAAATAAATTGACGTCATGAAGGGTTCCAGAATGCAAGGATTCAAAAGCTCGACACATTGGTTGTTTTCATGGCCAATAGATGACCTAAGCATTAGAGTACCAAATTGTTAATTATACCCATCATTCACTAATTATAGTTTTTGTTACTTCATTTCTGTTGCTTCTGGGCATAAAATCACTGTAAAAAAGACGCACTTGATCTTGATGTTCCTTGTTGTCTGGCCACAGATTAATTCTTTGGAAATTACAAATATCAAATAAATGTCGCAGAAATATTTCCTCAACAAACAATTGTTAGTTCAATTATATTTTTTGGGGTCAGGGGCCGCATATACCGAAATCGGTGGGACAATTAAGTAATTACATAGTCATTTCATCAAATTATCAAATACCTATTTTATGAAATCAAAAGGTAATTATTTAGTTTCATGGTATGAAATGTATTATTAGTAAAAACTACGTATAATAACAATATTGTTGCATTCCGAAAGGCATTATTACGCAGGCTCCTCCTAGCTCTCTCCATTATATCGAAACGAGTTTTACTTTACCGCCAATAGATGGCATCAGAAGCACCTTTTCCCAACTAATATAGACAATTATTTGGAGACCACGTGTGTCAAAAAGTGTGCTAGGAAGGCAGAGGATAGATAATTGGTAGTTGGTAAATTGTCAATCGATCGTTTCCTCAATAGGAATGAGTATTTTTGTCAGAATACTGTGTGAATGTTCCATATGCTGTCGGTAACAACCTGAGTTTACTAATAAAAGTGTTTGTTATTTCCTTCCTCCATCAGTACACAGTGATATTAGGTCATGACCCTGTGCAAGTGACCAAGGTAACAATCATTAGCTAGTTAAGGTTGGTGGGACGAGTTTGGAGCAGCGCTGCCAAATGAATTTCCTTGAATGGATTTTATCATTATTCATTACAGATTCAAATCATTTAAGGAGTAATAGTTACATGCCAGAACGAGCATGCCTATGTTGTAATTTGATGTTCTTATAGTCAACAGAATCAACATAGACAAATCGAATAATGGAAAATGAAATGGTCACATGTCTGTGTCTTCGCCTACGCCTGACTGTGTTGGATAATTCACCTGCGAATTTCTGTTTGTTAATAATGGCAAAGAGGGCAGCTGACCTGAGATGGGGTCAGGGATTGGGTCATTCATATGAAGAGAATAAGAAGAAGTTTTGGAAAGAAAGAAGTGAAGAGAGTAAGGAAGGCTGGCTCAAGAATTGAAGAGACAGTGAAAGATGGAAATGGAAGGTTGTTAAAAGGAGAGGAGGCAAGGAAAAGGTGAGCAGAATATTTTGAAAGTTTACTGAATGTTGAGGATAATAGGAAGGCAGATATAATTGCTGTTGCAGGTGTTGAGGTGTCGGTGATGGGAGATGAGAATGAGAGAGAGATTACAATAGAGGAAGTGAGAAGAGCACTAGATGAAACGAGAGTAGGAAAAGCATCTGGTATGGATGGTGTGAGAGCTGAGATGTTGAAGGAAGGGGATGTGACTATACTTGAATGGTTGGTGAGATTGTTTAATATGTGTTCTGTTTTGTCAATGTACTAGTAGATTGGGTTTGTGCATGTACCAATATATAAGGGTAAGGGAGATGTGCATGAGTGTTGTAATGCAAGAGGTATTAGTTTGTTGAGTGTAGTTGGAAAAGTGTATGGTAAAGTACTGATGGATAAAGGATAAAACAGAGAATGCAATCTTATATGTACAGGGTGATTTTAGAAGAGGTAGGGGTTGTATGAATCAGATTTTTACAGTTAGGCAGATATGCGAGAAATATTTAGCAAAAGGTAAGGAGGTGTATGTTGCGTTTATGGATCTGGAGATAGCATATGATAGAGTTGATAGGGAAGCAATGTGGAATGTGATGAGGTTTTATGGAGTTGGTGGAAGGTTGTTGCAAGCAGTGAAAAGTTTCTACAAAGGTAGTAAAGCATGTGTTAGGATAGGAAATGAAGTGAGCGATTGACTTCCGGTGAGAGTGGGGCTGAGACAGGGATGTGTGATGTTGCCGTGGTTGTTTAACTTGTATGTTGATGGAGTGGTGCGAGAGGTGAATGCTCGAGTGCTTGGACTAAGATTGAAACTGGTAGACGAGAATGACCTAGAATGGGAGATAAATCAGTTGTTGTTTGTGGATGATACAGTACTGGTTGCAGACACAGAAGAGAAGCTTGGCTGATTAGTGACAGAATTTGGAAGGGTGTTTGAGAGAAGGAAGTTGAGAGTTAATGTGGGTAAGAGTAAGGTGATGAGATGTACGAGAAGGGAAAGTGTTGCAAGGATGAATGTCATGTTGAATGGAGAGTTACTTGAGGAGGTGGATCATTTTAAGTACTTGGGGTCTGTTGTTGCAGCAAATGGTGGAGTGGAAGCAGATGTACGTCAGAGAGTGAATGAAGGTTGCAAAGTGTTGGGGACAGTTAAGGGAGTATTAAAAATTAGAGGGTTGGGCATGAATGTAAAGAGAGTTCTATATCAGAAAGTGATTGTACCAACTGTGATATATGGATCGGAGTTGTGGGGAATGAAAGTGACGGAGAGACAGAAATTGAATGTAAATGAGATGAAGTGTCTAAGGAGTATGGCTGGTGTATCTCGAGTAGATAGGGTTAGGAACGAAGTGGTGAGGGTAAGAACGGGTGTAAGAAATGAGTTAGCAGCTAGAGTGGATATGAATGTGTTGAGGAGGTTTGGCCATGTTGAGAGAATGGAAAATGGCTGTCTGCTAAAGATGGTGATGTATGCGAGAGTTGATGGGAAAAGTACAAGAGGAAGGCCAAGGCTTGGGTGGATGGATGGAGTGAAGAAAGCTCTGGGTGATGGGAGGATAGATGTGAGAGGCAAGAGAGCGTGCTAGAAATAGGAATGAATGGCGAGCGATTGTGCCTTAGATGACCGCGGAGGTAGCAGCAGTAGGGGATTCAGCGTTATGAAGCTTCATCTGTGGTGCATAACGGGGGAAGGTAGGCTGTGGCACCCAAGCAGTACCAGCTGAACTCGGTTGAGTCCCTTTTCAGGCTGGGAGGAAGGTAGAGAAGAGAGGTCCCCCCCTTTTTTTTCATTGTTGATGTCGGCTACCACCCAAAATTGGGGTAAGTGCCTTGGTATATGTATGTATGTAATATTGGTGTTATGAAATATAAATCACGTATAAGATAAACCTCATCATCCTTTCCTCAGTAAATGGCTGAGTTCCAATTCTTTGCTTTTAGAATATTAGGATCTAATCTATATATTTTAGTTATACATAATTATTACCCATATTTACCCTAACTTAGAACCTAGAATCGGAAGAAAAATATTATCAACAGAATTATGATTTTTCATGCATTTATTAAAAAAAGAATACCATGTATGGAGGTTTTTAGTAATCACACACTTCTTCCAATTTGGATAGAATCCGGTGTTTCTACTTTTTGTCAAAAGATGACAACGCACGTGTTATGTTCCATTCATGTGAATGATTCTATCCACATAGAAAAAATATATTTTCATACTTCTGTAGAAATATGTATGTGGCAGGTATAAATTATATTCAGTTCCAATTAAGTAAGCCATTTTATGCTAATTTTAAACTAAAATGACGACATGGAATGTTCCAGAAGGCAAGGATTAAAGAGGTTTACACAGTGTTTATTTTCATCTTCAATAGATGGCCTTAGAACCAGATTATTAAATTGTTAATTAGACCCATCATCCAGTAATTATAAATTTTATATCTTCATTTCTGTTGCTATCAGGGCACAGAATTACTGTAAAATAGATGCCCGTGATCTTGATGTCCCTTGTTGCCTGGCCATAACTTAATTCTTAGGAAATTACAAATTTCACAATAGATTTCATAAAAATATTTCCTTAACAAACAGTCGTTAGTTCAATTACATTTGGGGATTCTGGGTGGTGTCACCATATAGTTGTCACATATACTGCAATCGATGGGAGAATCAAGTAATTGCGTAAATATTTTATCCAACTTTCAATTACCTTTTTATGAAACTAAAAGGTAATTATTGTGTTTCATGGTATGAAATGTATTACTAGTAAAAACTACGTTGAATAACAATATTGCTACATTCCGTAAGGCATAATTACGCAGGCTACTCCTAGCTCCTTCCAACATATCGTAACGAGTTTTACTTTTCCGCCAATAGATGTCATCAGAAGCACCTTGTCCAAACTAATATAGGCAATTATTTGAAGACCACGTGTGTCAGAAAGTGTGCTAGGAAGGTAGAGGCTAGAAAATTGGTAGTTGGGAAATTGTCAATTGATCGTTTCCTTATTATGGATGAATATTTAAAAAAAAAAAATGCTGTGAATCTTTTATATGCTATCGGAAACAACCTGAATTTACTTATAAAAGAGTTTAGTTTTTCCTTTCTTCATCAGATCATGGGGATGGTAGGTCATTTTCCTGTACAAATGACGAGGGAAACAATCATCAGCATATTTAAGGTCGGTGAGACGAGTTTCGAACAGCGCTGCCAAATGAATTTCCTTGTATAGATCATAACATTATTCATTACATATTCAAATCATTTAAGGAGCAACAGTTATATGCCAGATGGTGCCTGGCTATTTTATAATTTGAAGGTCTTATAATTAGCGTAATCAACATAGACAAATAGAATAATGAAAAAGAAAATGAAAACATTTGTCTTTGTCAGTGCCTGACTGTGTTGCGTCATTCACCTTCGAATTTGTTTGTCAGTAAGGGCGTTCCAGAGAGTAAACCAGTTTTAAAATAAACTTTATCATAATTTTCTTAGTGAATGTGTTCTTGTTGATAAAGATGATTTTTTGTTCAATATATATATATATATATATATATATATATATATATATATATATATATATATATATATATATATATATATAATTAATGTTTTCCCCTACCAGTAACGGCTTCCTAAGTCAATGATATGCCAATTATGGATCTTAAAAAAAATCTGATTCTAAAAGATCGTTGTGAGAGAGAGAGAGAGAGAGAGAGAGAGAGAGAGAGAGAGAGAGAGAGAGAGAGAGAGAGAGAGAGAGAGAGAGAGCAGGAAAAAAGATGCCACCTACTAGCCAGGGATGCTGATGATCTCTAAAAATGAATCAGAAGAGACGGAGTATACCTACAAATAGAAGAGCCACTGTTCATTTAGCCAATATAGGTGAGGTGGTGTTGCATTGAGCTATTACAGATATATGACAAATATCTGTCAACATTTAGTTTTATTAATGCGAATATTGATCGTGATGTTTTAAAGTAATTTGTTGCTAGGCATAAAGTTGAAGATGATAGGTTTGAGAGACGGGAATGTAAGCATCCATGGGATTTATGAGAATATATTTTGAGTTTTGCTCTATACAAAAGTTTTTTTTTTCAGAGGATGGCTTTCTTCAGTAACGATATCAAATTCAGTTTAAAACATTGGCAGTGAATCGGAAGAAAGGTTTCCTTTTTTTTACATTTTTGATTCGATGGAAATGTTAAGAAAGATGAAAGGTTGTTGGATATTAAGAAAGGTTAATCGATTTTT
>NC_090732.1:25635958-25640958 GCF_036898095.1 Palaemon carinicauda | reverse complement strand
GCAGATGTACATAAGGCGGACGTTGCAGTTTCCATGGGAATGGCTTCAGGCCAACGAGTGGAGCGGTCGATGACGGTAAACAGGTAACGATGTCCTTGTGATGTGGGTAGGGGGCCTACAACGTCGACGTAAATGTGTGCGAAACGACGCTGAGGTTGAGGAAAGGTGCCCACTCCTGAATCCATGTGTCAATGTACTTTGGAAGTTTGGCAAGAAGTACAAGCGCGGACCCAATCCTTAGCATCCTTAGAAATGCCGTGCCAAATGAACTTTGCCTTCAGCAGCTGTGCAGTAGAACGGCACGAGGGATGTGAAAGGCCGTGAATGAAATCAAACACCTGTCGGCGCATGGGAGTAGGAATCCAAGGTCGCAGTCTACCAGTACTGACGTCACAGAGGAGGGTGGTGTTGGAGTCTTCGAGGGGAAATTCTTCCCAACGGAGGGACGTGCAGGGTGTCCTACAAGCTTGATACTCTGGATCCTGTCGTTGGGCTTCAGCCAGGGCGTTGTAATCCAATCCCAGTTGAACGGCAGCCAACGTGTTTCTTGACAGGGCATCGGCAACGGGATTCATTTTCTCATGGACGTATTGGAGGGTGCAATTGTATTCAGCCACGGCAGAGAGATATCGGCGTTGACGGGCGGACCAGGCGTCAGACTGTCAAGTGAAGGCATGCACCAGAGGCATGTGGTCTGTGCGAATGACGAAGGGCGGACCTTCTAAGAAATGGCGAAAGTGACGGACAGCCAAGTGCACCTCCAGCAATTCTCGATCGAAGGTAGAATAACCCGATTCTGCCTTGGACAGTTTTCTGCTGAAGAAGGCCAATGGGCGGGGCGAACCTTTGACCACCTGCTCGAGTACTGCACCAATAGCGACGTCGCTGGCATCGGTGGAGAGAAGGAGAGGGGCGTGTGGGACAGGAAAAGTGAGAGCCGCAGCAGTTGATAGGGCCTTCTTTGCATTACAGAAGGCTGCTTCTTGAAGGGGACCCCACTTCAGGTCCTTTGACTTGCCCTTGAGGGAGGCGTAGAGGGGAGCAAGAGTGGCGGCAATGGCTGGCAGAAAACGGTGATAATAGTTGATCATGCCCAAGAATTCCTGCAGAGCTTTGACGGTCGAGGGCGCGGGGAAATTCTGAACGGCTGCTACCTTCTCAGGGAGGGGATGGACTCCTTCAGGAGTGATACGGTGCCCTAAGAACGACACTTCGTTGGCGCCAAAGGTACACTTGTCGTACCGGACTACAAGGCCGTTTTGTTGCAGGCGGTCGAGAACGATGCGCAGGTGACGGAGGTGTTCCTCTTTTGAGGAGGAGAACACAAGTATGTCGTCCACATAACATACACAGAAAGGGAGGTCCCCTAAGATGCCATCCATGAGACGTTGAAACGTTACCCCAGCATTACGAAGGCCAAAACAGGAGTACTTGAAGGTGTATGTACCAAACGGAGTGGTGATGGCGGTCTTGGGGATGTCGTCTGGGTTCATAGGCACCTGATAATACCCCTTCAGGAGGTCGAGCGTAGAGAAAACCTTCGCTTTGTGCAGGTAAGAGGTCACATCGGCAATGTTTGGGAGGGGGTAGTGATCCGGTTCTGTTTGCATGTTCAGGCGCCTGTAATCCCCGCACGGACGGAGGGAGCCGTCTTTCTTCAGAACGATGTGTAAGGGTGACGACCATGGGCTGGAGGCCTTTTGGCAAAGGCCCATGTTCTCCATTTCGGCGAACGTCTGTTTGGCGGCTGCCAATCGTTCCGGTGCCAGACGTCTGAATTTTGCGAAGACTGGGGGTCCCGTCGTCTTGATATGGTGATAAATACCGTGCTTGGCAGGAACCGTGGGCGTTTGGCGAAGTCCTGGACGGAAAACTTCCGGGTACGACGTGAGGAAGTGGGCGTAGGCATCTGTGGGTGAGCTGATATGGAGAGCGAGGTTAGAGGGGGCGGGTTGAGGTGTCGACAAGTACGAGTCTGCGTTGACCAATCGTCGGTGGGCAACATCGACCAGAAGGTGGAAATGAGAGAGGAAATCCGCACCGAGGATTGGCATTGTGACGTCAGCAACGAGAAACTTCCAATTGAATTTACCGTTTCCGAACGATAATGTGAGGTTCTCGTAACCGTAGGTGGGTATCCCAGATCCGTTGGCAGCTACTAAGCGGACGTCGGCAGATGTAGACAGACTACGTCGTGCCTTGAAGAGTTTCCTTGGCAAAAGAGAACGACAAGCACCCGTGTCTACCAAAAATCGCACGCCCGTTCCGGCATCCTGTAAAAAGAAAAGATTAGAAACATGGGAGGCCACCGCCACAATCGATGGCCTACTTACACGTTTATTGGCCACTGACAATCCTTGGCACATTTCTTCGCGGTTGCCCCGAATCTGAAGTGGTAGTAGCAAAACTGCGGCGGATGGGAGGTAGTAAGTGGCTGTAGAAGTCGTTCGTTGGGGCGCGAGCGATTGGTGGGTGGTGGGCGGCTTTGTCGCCGCTTCGGCACGTCATGGGGTAGGCGTGTATGTCCTACGGCATTCCTGTCAGCTTCGGTTGACGTTGAATAGGCATCCTCGTCGTCAGGGGTGGAGGCGTTTATGGAGGTCTTGAAGTGGCTGTCCATAAGGGCGTCGGCTTTGGTCATCAAGTCCTTTATGGGTAAACTATCGACATCGGGTATGGCAGCGCGTACAGGTTTGGGTAAACGGCGTATCCAAAGGGCACGAAGTAGGTTCACCTCACGAGGAGAGCCGTCTGCGGCAGGTTGAAGGCGAGCGATACTGGTCATTTCCCTGAGGGCAAGCGAAGCCCTTTGGTCCCCCAACGGTTGTTGCGAGAGCTGAAAAAGCTTTGCTATACGGGCGGCTGGCGACGGCGAGTACTGCTGCAGAAGGTATGTTTTGAGGGCGTCATACGCTATTGGGGTGTCTCTTTGTTCACAAAGCCAGTCGGATATTACTGGGAACGTGTCCTCGGGTATCGCCGCGAGAACATAATCCGCTTTGGTGGTTGAGCGAGTCACGCCCCTGATACGGAAGTGGACTTCTGCGTGTTGAAACCAAGCAAACGCCACTCCTGTGGCGAACTGTGAAAGTTTCAATGGGGCGGCCGCAGCGCCAACTGCTGTAGTAGAGTCCGTCTCCGTCATAGTACCAACGATGGAGGGGCGAGGGAGGTGGGGGTGGAAGGCAGTGGGAGCGAGTCGACTTCCGGGGTCACCAATGTGACGGCGCCGAGTAAGGTTGTGAACTCAAAGGCAGGTTGGAAACGACTGAGTTATATTATTGTAGAACACTCTCCTTATATACAAAACCTCAAGGCAACAGGACATAACAAGTTCACAAGACAGACAATATTACAGAGGAAAAACCAGACATGAATTTTCATGTTCGTTTTAGTGTGAGGGAAGAGCGAAGATACAAGCATAATATATACAAAAGGAATTATGTACAATTGTGTGAAACACGGTTGGTACAACTGTATCCACAGTTGTTCCATTTTTTTAAAATAAAAGAAACGTTTATTTTTCGTTGGTTTTTTCGTTACCCTTCCTTTTTTTATTTTATTTTTTTGTTTTTTTATGTTTATTTTTTGGTTTTTGTTTCGTTTTCGTTTTTCTTTCACTTTATTTTAAGGTTAAAGAGAAAAACAAGTGTTTTGAAATAAGAAAACAATTTATTATCATAAAAACAACAAACAACAAATATGTACAAGTATCACAGTCCAACTATTTACAAATATTTAGAAGTGTCTCAATGGCTCTGACTCCCAAAATCTCTCACTTTATAAAGTCTCTCAGTCAGTGTCCTTGCCGGTTCTGGTAACGCTGCGTGGGGATACCCGATGGACAGGTGGTGTGTTGAGTTCCTTAGAGATATAGAGGGTTGAGGGGGAAAAGTCCTCTCCTAGGGTGCTGTCGACACCCCGGGGTCCGGACCGGGAAGCTGAGTGGTGTCACAGGTGTCTTGAAGTTGGCTGACAGCGACGACACTGAAGGCGTTGGTGAAGGAGCCTGGATAAGGGTGGCATGTAGACATTGGGATTTTCACCTGTTTCACTACATTACTAAGGTTCCTCTGGGTCACCCAGGTTTCGGCGGTTGTAGTGGCTGTCTGTGTTGTTGGTGGCTTTGACCGCTTCCCCTTGTCCTTGCCCTTCCCGGTGCTACTATATGCTTGGCTCTGGGAACCTGTGGACCTCTCTTCATCATCGTCATCGTCGCTGATCGTCACTGCAGCTGACTCTGGGACAGCAAACTGCTAACTGGGGACTGTCTCTCCCCGGATGATGTTTTGTATCAGGAAACTCCAGGTCTCCCTGATCTGGTTTGTCACGGGCGCCCCTTTGTGGCTGGCCAGCTCGGCTTTTCTTCTCCCTCTTCATAATCTTCCCTACCATGGTTCTCAAGTTCTCGTAATGCTTCTTGCATTGGGCACCAGTGGCATGAGGCTCCAGCTGCTCTCCGACTTGGTCCCACCGGCTGTTCTTGGTCGCCACATTGAGCCACTCCTGCTTCTTGTCATACAGCTGGGGGTTTTCCTTCATAAGCTCAGTCAACCTAAACTCGGCCTCCTCTGTCCAGCAGTATTCAGGGATTTCTTTCTTGGACACCGGGACCCGCTTCCTCTGCTTTCTGTTATTCTCGTTCTTACTGGATGGCTGTCTATGACTTTCGATTGGATTGGATCCTGCTGTGTCTCCGTGATTACGTCAAGACTTGATATAGATGACTAAGGGGAATTATCTCTATCAGCGATCTCTGCCTCTGGCCTGTCAGCTTCTGGCCTTCTCTGCTCTCCTCTTCCTCTTTTCAGCTTTGTTTTAGGCATGTTGTCTCATCGCTGGTGATCTCTGGAATGGCGAACTGTGTCCAGGAAGCCCTATATATACCCCCACACCGACGCAAGCACCACTGTCGACCAGTAGTCGTGAACTGCTCGTGAACTGTTCGTGAACTGTTCGTCATCTATTCGTGAACTGCTCGTGAACTGCTTGTGCCTTGG
>NC_090732.1:25620958-25625958 GCF_036898095.1 Palaemon carinicauda | reverse complement strand
TGTGAGATAATCCTCCTACAACCACCTAACTCTTACACAGAAAATGTAAGCATAAACCTACTACTACAATTATGGGGGACCCCAGTGGGAAGCGGGGTTTTTGGGTGGGGGGAGGAGGAGAAAAGTGATTTTTCGGGGCACTACCGAACCTAATACAACTACCTACCCTACCCTGGGGGCCATGTACCCCTACCTGGGCCTACCGGGGGGGGGGGGGGGGGGGGGCTCTGCCCCCCCCCCCCCCCTGCGACCCCCCCCTTAAGGCCACAGTAATTTTCAGGGCACCACCGAACCTAAGACACCCACCTAACCTAGCCTATGGGGCCCTGTACCCCTACCTAGGCCTACCGGGGGGGGGGCCTCCGCCCGGCCTGCGACCCCCCCTTAAGGCCACATTGAGTTTCAGTTCAAACGAAACAAATTCAAATGAAAACGCCTTTTGCAAAAAAAGGAACACAAACTTCAAATTAGTCTCAATATCTAACTTACCTTTGAAACAAGACACGAAAAAATTGCACCTCCTCTTCCTTTTCCCACGAGTAACCACACTACGATCACACCGGAATGCTAATTTGTTGTAATCTATACGGCACACATTTTCACAATTAGGGCACTTTTTCTCTGCCAAAATCAAACCATGACGTTGAGCAAATGCAATTAGCAAATCAACTTTCCCTGAATAATGTACACAAAAATCCCCATAAGAAATAAAGCAATTGTCACAAGTGACACAGTCGGAACGGGATGAAGGTCCTGCTAATTGCTCCATACTTCACGGCAAAATGGGCTTTTCAGTTTGAAGGGAGATCCGAGACGTGCAAAAATATTCCTCCGCGGAACTTCACGTAAACTGTGGTAACTGGTGGAAAAATAGCAGGGATAAGTGAAGTAATAAGTGTCAGCATTGGCTAGATTTGTAAAAACCGCCATGATTGGTTTTCAAACAGTGTGACGTCAAGAAAACACCTGTTATTGGTTAGAATAGCATTGAAAACTAGTTTGCCATACGCAGTAAGGCGGTGAAACAGCTCATTTTAGCCAAGACATCACACAGTAAACAAAAACAAACACTTAGAAAAAATCCAAGTGAAACATAACTATACACACGAATATCTTCGTTAAATAGAAGCTGCTCATATATTGACTATTATATAAGCGTTCTATATGATATAATAGTGAATTGTAGGTGTTTAAATTCTTCAAGATCTTCCGCGGAGCTCTCCTACACATTTACCAAGATGGCTCCTATTTTTATCTATATATCTTCTTCTTCGGCCTCTCGAGTCATCTTTTTCCATTTACTTCTATTCATTCATTGCATCTTCTTCCCTCACTCCTATCTCACCAATATCCTTCCTCACCACATCCCATCAATCTGATCGGCTCCAATTCTTATCTATATTTTAATCATTGTTAAATGGTGTTGAGGTGGCCGTTGGAAACGTCTATGCCTGGCGTTCTGCTGGACGGGGGATCGAATCCTGCTCTAACTTGATTGTTTCTTGTAGTGCCTGCAACCTCACCATCCTTGTGAGCTAAGAAGGATGGCGGTTTTGGGGTAACCTACAGGGCATCAGTAGCCATTGCCTGGCTCTCCCTGGTCCTAGCTAGGATAGAGAGGGGAATCGAACTCTAATCATAAATTATATTGAAAATGGGCAGTCTCAAGGATAGTGTCCTGCCGTCTAAGACATTGTCACTGTCCTTGTGATATCTAAATCGATGTTTTTTTTTTTTTTTTTTTTTTTTTTTTTTTTTTTTTTTTTTTTCCCACACGTCATCAATCTTATTTTTCTCTACAAGCTATCTCCTTCAGATCTGTGACTAAGAAGTTATTTGCACTGCTGGTTTATTGCAAGTATTTATGAGGCCGGTAGCTGGACCTATGCTTATATGCAGCGTATACGCAACCTACCCAAATCCAATAACTTCAAGGAAATAATTAACAAAATATTTTAACTGCAACTTATGAGTATTATCTCAGCATTCATTAAGTTGTGTTACTCCCGAAACTATAAATGGTTTTAATAGTCATAGTATATGAGACCTATTTGGAATACGCATAAATAGGCAGTGTAAATTTATATTTTTCTCACTGAATATGGATGATCATTTATATATGTGCAGTAACTTAAACCCTTATCACGTTTAAAGTGAAATAATTGTTAATTTGATACTTTTTTTTATTTACTAATTGAATTTTCTTTATCTTGATCATTCTCAGTTGTATATCAAAGGCACACTTAGCATACACCACCTTTACTCACAATATTCGTTGTCAGATGTATATTTCATCTGAATTGCTATATATACTGTATATATATATATATATATATATATATATATATATATATATATATATATATATATATACATATTTATATATACATACATACACACACACAAACATATATATATATATATATATATATATATATATATATATATATATATATATATCCATAAACGCTTATCAGTGCGCAAGTGTTGATAGTGCAAACACACACACACACACACACACACACATGTATATATATGTATATAAATATATATATACATATATATATATATATATATATATATATATATATATATATATATATATATATATATGTGTGTGTGTGTGTGTGTGTGTGTGTGTGTGTGTGTTTGCACTATCAACACTTGCGCATTGATAAGTGTTTATGGATATATATATATATATATATATATATATATATATATATATATATATATATATATATATATATATATATATATATATATATATATATTTATATATATGTATGTATATATATATATATATATATATATATATATATATATATATATATATATTTAATATAATTAGAAAATTTATGGGCAACCACTTTGAATGACGAATCTAAATAAAGATATTGAAAACTAAGATAGAAGATAATGAGAAAGAATAGAAAACCAAACGGTAACCTCTTTCTAAACCCCGTGGTATTCTTGACCAATCCATTGTTGGTCAGCTGATAAGAGTTTCAATGAATACCTTGAAAAGTGAATAATGTTTTGCGTAGTGTACTGTAGCTGAGACTGATATAGCAATTTCTCGGTTCATTGCGTTCCCATTTCAAAGTGACCTAGGCTATTTGAATGTGTTGCCGCTCTCCATTTATCCAAGGAAAAGATAGATGTAATTGAGTGAGAATGTAATGGCTAATAAATCTGTGGTCCAGACTCCAACCTCAGTGTGGGGTATTATTACGTCAAAGAGGTGTGGACATAAGTTTAACGAAGCGGGTGAACAGCTAACGAAGGAATTGTTGATGACAGGTAGTTTTATCTGGAGCTTGTGAAATCCTGCCGAGGCTTTATATGCAATATTACTCATCTTACGTTATTATTCACTCAAATTTTCGTCTGTGATTGTTCAACACCAGCGCTCAACATACAATGCTGTATTAGTTGATTTTGTTGAATTACGGTTCCTTTCCCATTCGACATGAATTTTTGAAATGGTCTTCTTATATTTATACAATAAAAAGAATCTATGGACTAATTTTTATATTTGATTCTAGAGCATGGATTGTTCTATGTAGATTTAATAGTTTGAAAAATGATGGGACGCCAATAACAATAATTTTGTATAATGGCTTCATCCAAGACTGGAAGTTGCAAATTACACCGGAAGATGCATTGGCAACTCTCTGGTGGATATACGAGGTGCCTCACACTGAGGGACCTGGGGGAACCCAAACATAGAATAAGGCAATAAGGTAAGGTAAGGTAAGACTCTCTCTCTCTCTGGTAGTATATTCCCTTTCTTCACCCAGTCTCTCTCTGTCTGTCTGGCTCTCTCTCTCTCTCTCTCTCTCTCTCTCTCTCTCTCTCTCTCTCTCTCTCTCTCTCTCATAGAAAACTCAGACCACACACAAGTTTAAATGGATAATGTTTCTAAAAAAAAAAAAAAAATAACTGGCGTATAATTTTCCATTTTTCCATTGAAGTCAATATTTTTTTATTATACATAGTTAAAAGAAAGGATTATCAGAGGGCATATTACTCTCTGTGATAACACAAGCACAAATCTGCTGTCATGAGTCTAAATTGGCCTATTTAAAATTCAAGTGAACTGGTATGTGAACTTCTTAGTACAGACAAACGCATGCACATACATATACATATACTGTACATGTCTATATATATATATATATATATATATATATATATATATATATATATATATATATATATATATATATATATATATATATATATATATATATATATATAAATTACGGAATTATCTGTACTAAAATAATGTTAAATTAATACGATACCTTAATTTTGGATAAAACCTTTTTAAGTTTTATAAGGATATACGATTAATAATGCTACAAAATATCCACCCACTGAAAAAAAAACAATATAAAGTTATAAACACCTTCGACTCGCATTAACACATATGCAGTTTTGCCCATCGAAACATACTTATCATTTTCAAACTGTTTCTATCCCATTTCTATCTTTTGAAATATCACATAAAATATCTATAATAGGAAAATTTTACTGTTAAGGCATTAAAGTATTCATATAACTGAGCACTAAAAAACCTTAAGCCTTCCAAAATTAGTCAAACGCCCAATAAGGGATGCTCTTCTTCGCGACGTACATAATGGTGGGTCCTATAAAAGGAAACTTCAGGAAGTTTTAAATTAATGTTTAAAGGAAGTTCGTAATTTGTTTCTGGGGTCTGGCAGAACCAGTTTCACAATCCACAGCTTATCGCCATAGAATTTCAAATTTTCACAATTCACAGCTTAACGCCATAGAATTTTAAACTCCAGAACAATATCTCTTTAAATGAAAGGAAATCATTGCAGTAAAGTGCTCAACGCTGTAGAATTTAGTCTTTGTACTATCTACGCTTTTCTTATTTGCTTAAGTGCTTTTGATCATAAATCCGAGGTAAGTAACGGTCGTTACAAAATGAATTAAATTTTCTTCCTCAATGAAACGACTCAGAAAGA
>NC_090732.1:25613458-25615958 GCF_036898095.1 Palaemon carinicauda | reverse complement strand
TCCTTCCTTTGACGAAAACTCGCCTGATGAATTTTTTGCTTTATTTGAGAAGTTGGCAGATAGTTTAAAGTTACCCAAGGTAATATGGCCAATTCTTATTCAACCTGCTCTAAAGGGTAAAGGTCGGTCTGCCTTTCTTGCTTTAACATTAGAAGAAGGTAAAGATTATGATTTTATTAAAGAATCTATCTTGCGTGTGTACGAACTCACCCCGGAATATTACCGCTTAAAGTTCCGTAAATATCGTAAATTTGACAACCAGTCGTATGTTGAATATTCCCATAATATTGTGCGTATGCATGATAAATGGTTAAAGTCTGCTGGTGTTTCGAGCATGGATGAATATAGAGAACTAATATTAGTAGAACAATTTATAAGAGGTATACCCATTGATACGCAGAGGTATTTATTTGAGAAAGAAGTAACTACTCTTCAAAGAGTAACTGTACTTGCTGAAAATTTTAGGTTATTAAGACCTCGCTATTCAGGTAACCAATCCAGGAAGACACAAAGTAAGTCACCTCAAAACTCACCACCAACAAGTCCTTATAAATTATCTGTTAAATCTCTTGGCTCTGGTGCTAGTTCAAGTATAACTTGTTATTCGTGTGGTGAGGTCGGTCATGTGAGAGCTAGATTTCCCAAACATTCTAGGAAGAATGAAAGAAAGAGTAAAGCAGAGGAATCTAATTTCTCTTGTTGTGATATAAATGCTGAGTCAGCTGGTGGTGTTGATGGTTTCAAACCATTCTGTTTTGACGGAGTTTTGGTTACTGGTGATGAACATAGTAAGGGTGTTGTTGTAAAGCTAATGCGGGACACCGGTTCATCGCAGAGTTTAGTTGTTAGAGGGGCAGTACCTGGGTTAGAGGACTGTCTTACCAATGATAAAGTAATAGTTAGGAGCATAGGTGGTTTGACTTCTTTGCCTCGGGCTAGAGTGCATTTGGATTGTGGCATATTCAAGGGTAATATCATTGTGGGTATTGTCGAGTCTCTTCCGATTCCTGGCATAGATGTTCTTGTTGGAAATGATGTTGCAGGTAATCGTGTGGTACCGGACCCAGTGGTATGTGATAATCCTTTGGAAGTCAGCCCTGTTCAGCAGTTGGAGGATGTGGAACCTGAGTTGTTCCCATCTTGTGTAGTTGAACGCAGCAGAGGCCTGCGTGGGATTGTTTTGACCGAAACGGTGCCTAGTATTGATGACCAGTTCAATGCTGTTGAATGTGGTGCTAGGTCTGCAGTTGAGGATGACAAGGTGAGAGATGGAGTATGTTTAGATTTAGGGACAGATTTGGACTACTCTCTCTATAGTTTGTTTAATGAAAGTGTTCAACCTGATATTCCTACTGTGGATAGGGGGAATAGTTTTGATACTACGAGTAGGAAAGGTTGTAATGGAAAAGTTGGAAAAGTATTGACAACATCATGCAATGATGTATATAAAATTAATGTCACAGATTTGAAACATGAACAAATTAACGATGTCTCTTTACAGCCTTTGTTTAAGAATGCATTGACAGAGAAGGAGAGTATGGCAGAATCTACATGTTACTACTTAAAAGCTGGAGTGCTAATGAGGAAATATAGAGGAAGTACCGCAGCAGCAACTGCCTCTTGGGAAGTTAAACAACAGTTGGTGGTTCCAGCATCTCTGAAAAATCATGTGATGAAGGTGGCCCATGAAGTCTCTACTACTCATCTTGGGATTAAGAAGACAGCATACAGTATATTGCAATATTTTTATTGGCCTAGCCTTTTTCGTGATGTGAAGGTATTCTGCAATTGTTGCGTAACCTGTCAAAAAGTAGGTAAGCCCAACCAAGCACCTAAACCAGTGCCTTTGGTCCCTCAAGTAGTCTGTAATGTTCCTTTTGAAAAAGTTATTATTGACTGCGTTGGACCTCTACCAGAAACAAAAAAACAGCATCAATACATGTTGACTATAATGTGTTCTAGTATTAGATATCCAGATGCTATTCCTTTACGGAATATAACTTCTAAGAATCTTATTCCACACCTTGTCAAGGTTTTTACTCAATATGGCGTACCTAAAGTTGTTCAATGGACCGTGGTACCAATTTTACATCAAAGCCTTTTTCAGGATGTTATGTTGGCTATGGGTGTTTGGGGCCTGTCCGGTGTTCACCATTCAATATCTACAGCTTATCATCCTCAAAGCCAGGGGGTGCTAGAACGCTTTCACCCAGACGCTCAAGGAGGCTCTGACTAAATACTGCCATGAACATCAGAAGGAGTGGGATGAGGGACTACCGTTTGTGTTGTTCGCCATAAGAAAATACTCAGCAAGACAGTTTGGGATATTCGCCTTCTGAACTACTTTATGGTAGGAGTGTTAGAGGACCCTTAAAGGTTTTATATGATGTCTGGCTTGAAAACCAGGAATCAGTAAAGACTTACACCAATATGCTGTTACTCTTAAAAAGCAATTAGATGAGGCACGAGTATTTGCACATCAGAATCTGTTTAAAGCACA
>NC_090732.1:25595521-25600521 GCF_036898095.1 Palaemon carinicauda | reverse complement strand
CAAGAGTGTGGCCGGCAGCTGGGTACTACCTTGTGTAGTTGCTGGCCGGCAGCCATTGCCGGCCAACACTGGCTGTTACCCGCCGGCAGTTGCTGCCGACCGGCACAGGCATTTGAACCAGAGTGCTGCCGCCCTATAGCTGTTAATTAGTATACTTTAAAGCTAGTTGTGGTGTGTGCCGGCTGGCAAAGGAAGGCCGGCACACATCCCCCTATACTGTACTAGTATTCTTCTGTATAGCATATACAGTAAGAAGAAAACTATAGTAAAGGTTTTGGTACAGCACTGTATCTTCTAACACTATTGTGTTTTCTTGCACAGCCCTTTGCTGTTGCCGTCAGATAGGAAGCTGAGTTCTTCCCTGTCTATTATCCAGGATTTTAAAATCATTGCTTAGGTGTGAGCTCCACCTGTTTCCTCTGGAAACCTTGCATTGGTTACTCTAGAAGAGATAAACCATTTTGATTTTATTATCTGGAAGGCTGCAACAATGGGTTGTGAGGGAAACACAAGTGTGTGTCTTTCCTTTATGAATTGTTATGCTATACTATGCATATCCAGTGATACATAGTTCGCTTGATACTCATGGAAATTTCTTCTCTTTACAGGAGGACCCTCCGAAGTGCGGAAATGTTTTCTGCAATGTCCGCAGCAAGAACCTCTGCGGACATGAGTGTTGTAGGAGACACGCAGCATGCGCTGTCTCCAAGGATGATCTCCAGTATTGGGACCCTCAGGTATGTACTCTATGCACTAACCTGATTACTGAGGCTTTTGATTCCCCTAGAACGGCGGAATCAAGGGATATAGCAAGGGAAAAGCTTCGTACTTGGGTAAGGGGCTTCAAGAAGAACACCTCTGGCCCTCATCTTCCAAGTGAGAAGATGAGGGCGTATCTTTTTCCCCAGGCATCAGCTGATGCAGTGATTCCCCAGCCTCAAGAGGAGATCCCTCAAGATCAAGTCCAGGTGGACGTGGAAGTCGCAGTCGCGATGCAAGACATCCAGTTGGATGAAAGGATGTCTGACCTGGACGAACGTTTGGAAGAAGACCTCCTGGCAGTAGGTCAGGATGAAGTTCAAACCCCGGATGTCGTAGAGGATGAGGTCGACGAGGTGTCGGCTACTCCGGTTCAGATGCCGGAGCCTATCCCCTCAACATCGGCTGGTCTCCCAGTAGAACTGGGACAGGCCCTCTCTTCGATTGTTGGAATGATCCAACAAATGCAGAAGGAGAATCAGGAGAAGGCGGCTGCAATGGAACTGCGTATGCAGTCCCTGGCAGAATCACATGGGCCCCGGAAAAGGCTCAATGTGAAAGACCTTCCCATATGCTCAGATGCTAACCCATGGAGGTATGCTGAGCACATGCCGATGACGACTGGAAAGATAGTCATCTCGGATAAGCTGGGTTCAGTTCCCCTAGAGGAGGTAGAATTCTGGCCCAGCAAGGCATCATATCCGGACTGCTATGTCCGGCTGAGAAAAGAACCAGCTTCAAGGGAGGAGACAGAGCCGAAGGAGGTCATTATTATGGACCACGCTAAGGCTCAAGCCCTACTTTCATCCTCGATGAAAGAGAGGGGCTTCTCTAACTCGAAGTTAGCTGCATTGAGCAAGAAGCTCCCTTCCTTTGTGTCCTCTCCTGATAGAGCCTTCCCCTTTTTACAGAAAGGGTTTGCGGCTGTCCTAAAGGCAGTCGAGGCCGGCAAGCCTTGCCCCTCCCTGGAGGAGTGTAAACCCTTGTCGCTGGCCCTGCCTATGGACCACAAAGACTGGAAGGATGTCCATCTGACATTCTCAGTGGGAAAGTTGGAGGCTGATATTGCCGGACGGCAATTCGGCGAGTACCTCCCCAAGCTGTCCGACTCTCTTTTACGAAGAGAGTTCGAGACAAAAGAAAGACTGGCTGCCTCAATGTCTCATCAGACTACTCTTGAGACGATGGCAAGTGACCCTAAGGTCCATGAAATGTTCATGGTAGTGGCTAAGTCTCACCTAGCCACAGTGACGAAGGATCTTTATGGCTTCGTCAAGGCAAGGAGAGCTTGCAGGGAGTTCGTGTTCACCGGGGCTTCGGTGAGACACGAGCCAAGGAAGTTATTCTCCTCCAACATTTGGGGAAAAGACCTTTTCCCTACTGATGTGGTCAAAGAGGTTGTTGATAAGGCCGCCGTGGAGAATAGAAACCTTCTCCAGAAGTGGGGCCTGGCTATCAAAAGAAAATCTTCCCCGGATGAGGGTCCTCAACCAAAGAGGAAGAATATGAGGACTAGGCTACCGTCTCGGCCAGCCAAGCCTTATAGACAGCAACAGCAACTGCAATTGCCATTACCTCCAGTGCCCCAGATGGTGGCACAAACCCCAACTACTTTTCAGTGGGTACCCCAGGCTGTGCCAGGTCAATCAACCACATTCACCCCAACGTTCGAAGGACAGTCTTCTTCCTTTTGTGCAAAACCTAGAGGAGCAGCCAGAGGCTCGTCTAGGCGCCCCTCAAGGGGAAGGGGATTCAGAGGTGGTCGTGGTCAGGGAGGCAAGACCTCATGACGGCAGTCCAAGTGAAACGATACCGGTAGGAGGGAGACTGATGAAATTTTGGGATCGCTGGGCCTTCGATCCCTGGGCCCAAAGCCTACTCAAGAATGGACTGGGCTGGAGCTGGTACAGCACTCCACCCCTGTGCCTTCGGTTTTTCCAACACTCCACCCCCGTTTTGGAGGAGTACGTTCAAGAACTGTTGGAGAAAAAGGTGATCCGAAAGGTGAAGTCCATCAAATTCCAAGGGAGGCTGTTTTGTGTTCCCAAGAAAGACTCAGAAAAGCTCAGAGTCATTCTGGACTTGTCGCCACTCAACAAGTTCATAGTGAATTGCAAATTCAAGATGCTAACACTGCAACACATAAGTACCTTACTGCCCAAGAGGGCATACTCAGTCTCTATAGACTTGTCAGACGCCTATTGGCACATTCCAATCAGCCGTCGACTCTCCCCCTACCTAGGGTTCAGGCTACAACGGAGACTGTACGCCTTCAGAGCCATGCCATTTGGGCTAAACATAGCCCCAAGGATTTTCACGAAGCTTGCGAGCGCAGCTCTCAAACAATTACGCCTAAAGGGAATTCAGGTAGTAGCCTACCTGGACGACTGGCTGGTGTGGGCAGCATCCGAGACCGAATGCTTGCAAGCTTCCAGTCAGGTGATCCAGTTCCTTGAGTACCTAGGCTTCAAGATCAACAGAAAAAAGTCTCGACTTTCTCCATCCCAAAAGTTCCAGTGGCTGGGAATCCACTGGGACCTTTTGTCACACAGTTTCTCCATCCCGACGAAGAAAAGGAAGGAGATAGCGGGCTCTGTCAAGAGACTTCTAGATTCCGAAAGGATATCAAGACGCGAACAGGAGAGGGTACTAGGCTCTCTCCAGTTTGCTTCAGTGACAGACCCAGTGCTAAGAGCACAGCTAAAGGATGCAACCGGAGTTTGGAGAAGGAATGCATCAAACGCGCGAAGAGACCTGAGAAGACCAGTGCCGCCTCGGCTACATACTCTTCTCAGACCTTGGTCCCAAGCCAGACATCTAAAGAAGTTGGTTCTTCTTCAGCCACCTCCCCCGTCGATGACGATTCACTCAGACGCCTCAAAGGAGGGATGGGGAGGTCACTCTCATCGGAAAAAAGTCCAGGGGACTTGGTCCAAGCTATTCAGGACCTTTCATATAAACTTTCTAGAAGCTATGGCAGTGCTCCTTACCTTAAAGAAAGTCTCCCCGCATCACTCGATCCACATAAGATTGGTGATGGACAGCGAGGTGGTTGTGAGATGCTTGAATCGACAAGGGTCGAGGTCACCACCTCTCAACCAAGTGATGTTAGCCATTTTCCGATTGGCGGAAAAGAAGAAGTGGTACCTGTCGGCAGTTCACCTTCAAGGAGTCCGCAATGTGACAGCGGACGCTCTATCCAGGTTCACACCGATAGAGTCGGAATGGTCCTTAGACGCAGGATCATTCTCCTTCATTCTGAATCAAGTCCCAGAACTGCAGATAGACCTCTTTGCGACGAAAGACAACAAGAAGTTGCCCTTTACGTGTCCCCATACGAGGACCCCTTAGCGGAAGCAGTGGACGCAATGTCCCTCGACTGGGACAGATGGTCCAGGATTTATCTGTTCCCTCCTCACAACCTTCTGTTGAGGGTCCTCAACAAACTGAGATCCTTCAAGGGGGGTAGCGGCAATAGTGGCTCACAAGTGGCCGAACAGTATGTGGTTCCCCTTGGCGTTGGAACTACAGATGAAGTTTGTGCCGCTACCAGATCCAGTTCTGACCCAGCGAGTCCAGAAGTCGACTGTCTGCGCTTCATTACAGAAAACCCGGACCCTGCAGCTCATGATTTTCTCGCCCTTGCGGTGAGAAAGCGTTTCGGGATTTCGAAAGCCAGCATAGACTTCCTAGAGGAATATAAGTGGAAATCGACTAGAAGGCAATATGAGTCATCTTGGAGAAAATGGGTGGCCTTTGTAAAGGCAAAGAATCCGCAGGAGATCTCAACAGACTTCTGCTTATCTTTCTTCATCCACCTCCATGGCCAAGGGTTGGCAGCTAACACGATTTCAGTGTGTAAATCTGCTTTGATGAGACCCATTTTATTTGCCTTCCAGATCGACCTAGGTAACGAGATCTTTAATAAAGTTCCGAAAGCCTGCGCTAGGCTCAGACCTTCAGCACCTCCAAAGCCCATCTCATGGTCTTTAGACAAAGTTCTTCACTTCGCCTCCCTGTTGAGCAATGAAGAATGTGCGTTAAAGGATTTGACGCAAAAAGTTATTTTCCTATTTGCACTCGCGTCCGGGGCCAGGGTTAGTGAGATCGTAGCCCTCTCGAGAGAGGCAGGTCGTGTTCAGTTCCTGGATGGGGGGGATCTGAACCTGTTTCCGGATCCTACGTTTCTCGCCAAGAATGAGTTACCCACCAACAGGTGGGGTCCCTGGAAAATCTGCCCT
>NC_090732.1:25585521-25593021 GCF_036898095.1 Palaemon carinicauda | reverse complement strand
ATTCTTTTTATTTCGACAGGAAGTTGTCTTATATATATCGTGGTGTTTTGTAATTTGAGTTAAAATATACTATCTTTTCCGTTGGATGCTCTTTTTCCTTTAACTTTTACCATTTCATCTCTGTATCCACAATCTCTTTTATTTGATAGGAATTGGAGGAAATAAATCACAATGGATTTATAGAGCAAGTTTTATCAGTTTCACTTAACTACTTATTCACGAAAATAGTCTGATTAAAATTCATTAAACCCATAGGAGTAGCAAAATGATAAGGATTGAATTAATTATGCATATGTCTCCAAGACACCCTACATTCTTTATCGGTATTAGAAGTGAGATAACACATTATTGGTGGCCGAGTTAATGATCATTAATTTTTTTTTCTTCTTTTTTTTATGTAATATACCTGCACAGGGATGGGGTAGATTTTAGTGTAACATAAGGAGAATTTTTCAGTATTCTTTACCGATACTATAATGACGATAGACGATGTGAAGACCAGTGTTATACCGTCGAGCTCTAGATATGTGTTGTACGAGGATAATCACTCTCCTGATGTAGGCTTCGATAACACACCGCTTGTATCTGTCAGGAAACTAGTTCCGTCTAATGAGAGAGAGAGAGAGAGAGAGAGAGAGAGAGAGAGAGAGAGAGAGAGAGATCCAACATTCAATTATAATTAGTGGGCATCCTCCTATTCATCTAGGTCTAGGCTGTAAGGACGTTATGAAACAAGAAGTCTCTCCTATTTTCTCCTTTCAGAATTATAGATTGAACACTGTATTCCTCGAATGTTTTGTGAAGACAGCCGTTTAGTAAGAATATGTTTCCTAATCATATTCGATGTAAATGACAGGTTAAAAAAAAAAAAAAGAATTAAGCATTCAAACATGGGTGATGCAATTAATCAACAAAGGTAGAATTAACGCAATGTTGATTAAGAACATGGGAAATTTGTCTGAGAAATAATTCAGTTTAAGAAATCTGTAATTTGTCTTAAATCTAAAGGCGTGTTCCAATATAGCATATGTTAATGTTTCTAAAATGTTTTAATAAGTTTACATACTGCCAGATTATGCATAATGACTTTCGCGTATTTATTAAGGTCCCTGTTTGGTGTAGAATAAAACTTTTTATTTAGTGCAAATTTCAAATTAACAAAAATCCAGCGAAAAGGGAAAATGGAGAGAATGTGTTTATATAACCTCCTTTAAGGTAGTATACTGAGGTCTGGACTTCCAATTGTCTTGTTCCTTCCAAATAGGCATCTGGAAGAGAGATTATTGGATAATTAGTATCACAAATTAATATGCATGAATTACATAGTGAGAAGGATGCTTTGAAAATAACGTGACGAATCATGAATTCTCATGACCTAATGTATTCGAGACACTATGCACAACCATGGATATAGAGCTTCATAGCTAGATAATAACTCCAAACAAATTCTTTTATAAATTATCACATTTCGAAAGAATCAAAACTCTCCATTAAATACATTTACAAGAAAATGTAAAAATCATGATTACATAGAACCTCCATTAAAATCCATATATCATCAATCTCTTTGGGATTATGGGATTTCTATGGGATTTCTCATAAATGGCATCTCAAAACAGAAGTACGGTAATTCAGTCTTAAGTGGAAAAGAAGATAATGCGGATACTGCTAGCATTATTGTTATTTAAGTTTATGATAAAAATAATCCTATGTATATCCACTGGAAATATGTGGAGGATTACATAAGATTTATAAAATCTCTTATTCCAGATTCCGGGATTTATTTATGTATTTATTATTATTATTCATTTCTTTTTCTACAATTATTACTGGAATAAGATTTTTTTTTATTCCAGTAAAAATTTCTACAATTTTTACAGTAAAAAAAAAATCTATTATTACAGTAAAAATTTGTGTAAACTTTACTGGAATGAAAAAAAAAAAAAAACGTTTATTCCAGTAAAAAACTGTAGCAATTTTTACTGGATTAAAAGATCTCTTATTCCAATAAATATTGCTACAATTTATACTGGAATAAGAAATTTTTCATTCCAGTAAAATTTTTACAATTTTTACTGGAATAAAAAATCTCTTATTCAAGTAAAAATTGTAGCAAAGAAATCCAGGAAACTTAAAAGATTTTCTCTTACGTTGCACCGGTTTGCGTCTTAGGGGCATCTCAAGAAATACCTTATTTTTGGCCTCATTAAGATAAGATTAAAGTAGTTAGGGACTTACAGCATAATTACAGAAGCACTAATATTCCTTTTGATTCATTAGCCCTGATTATACCAAAGGATTACAGGGACTTTAATACACAAACCTCTCTCTCTCTCTCTCTCTCTCTCTCTCTCTCTCTCTCTCTCTCTCTCTCTCTCTCTCTCTCTCTTCAGATTATTTTCTCTTTGTATATGTCTCTTTTTTTTAGATATTACTCATGTGCTTGACTAAATCAACTATAATTTGATTTTATATCATTTGAAAGAACGCGTTCACTACATCCTATTTTCTTACCCTTTATATAATATGTAAGAAGATTTATTTACAAATCTTCTATTTTAGCATATAGAAATTTCATTACTGCTGAGCATAGAATACTTTCGTTTCTTTGCATATGAATTTCCACTTTAACTACTTGTTAATGTCCTACATTAGGTAGTTTAGGCTGATTTCTAGTAGATTATGGGTAATGTGATATACCACACTGGGTACATGGCTCTCACATTTCTTATGTGCACTGTTAAAAATTTGCCGTAAAAAAAAAATAATGATAATCCTGGAATAAATGTTGCCAGGTAATGGCCGTTTTCAAAACTGATATATTAACATAAAGGAGGGATATTACGGTCACCAACCCGTAAAAGATAACAACAAAGTAGGGTAAAAATTACGGTCGCTTGTATCTTACCGAAATACAACAGAGAACAGTATATTTTACGTAGAATTTCTGATTAAAATTTCGTCTTTTTTAAGTGTGGCTTCCCTTCTTTTAGGTGAAGTCAGTTAAGTGAACAGGTTTAAATGAGCTTAAGAATGCAGATAGGATTAGGAGGAGGGTATGGCGTTCATATTGATGCTCTGCCATTACATAGATAAGTAGGTAGTACTATATCAGAATATGTGAAATAGAATATGGTTACAAAGGAAATGGGAAATAGAGTTGGAAATTATCATAATTATAGATTGATTAGGAACTCTGGCCTTACAGAGAGATAGAAAATAACTTATGAATTAAAAGAAAGGATATAATATATGCGATACCAATGCAATGAGACATACACTTCATTAAAGTAGACTTCTTAAATGCTGAACCTAATTAGTTTTCACACCAATTTATCAAATCGATAATCACTGGTCGATTGTTACTGTTGTGAATTAGTGACACTATTCTGCTTTATTTCCATGAAATATATAGTGATATACTGACAACTAAGGAGCTAAAATAGCCAATACAGTAATCAAAGCTCTATTGAAAACAAGAGGACTGTAAACCTGCCAACTTCCAGGAAGATTTAAATTTTTTTTTCTACACAGTCGTGTGAAAGGTAATTACAAAGGTGACACAACATCGCTGAGCTACGATAAGATCAAATCTTTTGCACCTGAGAACTAGGAATTCTGTTAAGAAAATTCCCCAGAGGAATCAAACTTATGGCGGGGGAAGCCTTTGCATTACATAATATTGCTGTACTTCTTAGCAAGAAAATTATAATACGTACAATATGAATTCATGATTGCATATGATTTATTTCTCGTAAAATATCCTAGCTTATCAGTTTCACGTTTAAAGCTTGTGTCTAGCTTTATACTGCTGGAGAGGATAGAAAGTTCTACCATCATTTCAATTCATGTCAAATATTAACGTATATGTTTGTTTGCATATTCTTTCATATCAAATATCTAGCACTATCTGAAGAATAATCAACGTTGACAGTCGGATCGTAGATATTAACACACACACACACACACACACACACACACACACACAGACACACACACACACACACACACACATATATATATATATATATATATATATATATATATAAATATATATATATATATATATATATATATATATATATATATATATATATATATATATATATATGTATATGTATATATATATATATATATATATATATATATATATATATATATATATATATATATATATATATATATATATGTGTGTGTGTGTGTGTGTGTGTGTGTGTGAGTGTGTATGGGTGTGTGTGTGTGTGTATTACATAGGTTCCTTTTTCAACCGCCATAGAAATATCGATTATGCTGTGACCGCTCTATCATACAAGGCAGATCAGTGAATCTCGTCTGGAGGGCCCATTGGGAGAGAGGAAAACCAATTTAGTTGAGTGATAAGCCATGAAATAGGAACTGCGCTGGAATAGGATGTGACAGACACTGATCTCTTTCTGATGTTCCATTATGTTAAGAGGGATGACTACTCCATCCATTCATTTAGAATGATGATCTTACATATTGCATTAGGCCTTGAATAGAGAAAGATGATTATTTTAGATGTCGTGCTCTGTTGTTCCCGCTACTCCTTTGGTGTCTGTAAATGAAGGTTTTAAATGACTTTCATTAACAAATCACTTCCGTTAACGTCCATGAAACACGGTATATAGAAAACAGAAGATTTTAACGATTTCTCTCACTACTAGAGTACAATTATAAGCAAATGAATAACAGATACATAAGAGTTATGCATAGACATTTCTCAAGAAAAACAATAACGTCATTATTATTATTAATAATAATAATAATAATAATAATAATAATAATAATAATAATAATAATTATAATAATAATAATAATAATAATGATAATAATAAGCTATTGATCTTCGTATGATTACCTGACAGATTTTATTATTATTATTATTATTATTATTATTATTATTATTATTATTATTATTATTTATTGTTAAGCTACAACCCTAGTTGGAAAAGCAAGATGCTATAAGCCCAGTGTCTCCAACAGGGAAAATAGGCCAGTGAGGAGAGGAAACAAGGTAGAAAATATATGTTGAGAACAGTAACAACATTAAAATAAATATCTCCTAAATAAACTATAAAAACTTTAAAGACACCAGAGGAAGAGAAATAAAATAGAATAGTCTGCTCGAGTGTACCCTAAAGCAAGAGAACTTAAAGAATTAATGATAAGGGGACAATGAAAAATTAAGCGATAAAATTGTACTAGTACGGAGTTATGGCCAGATCTCAAGCCTCTTGGAATGCTGCTATTTCCTTATTCTATAGAAATAAAATAAGAGTTTCTGAAATATCTAGTTGTTTATAACTTCCGTTAATGTATTCTCTAGCCTCAACATTTATATTTCCCATCTTCCTCTAATAATAATAATAATAATAATAATAATAATAATAATAATAATAATAATAAGGCAGCAGGACGGCTAGGGCTCTAGCCACCCGTTAGAATACTACTGCTAGAGAGTTATTGAGTCCTTGACTGGCCAGACAGTACTACATTGTATCTCTCTCTCTCTGGCAACGGCTCATTTTGTCGTTGCCTACACACATCGAATAGTCTGGCCTATTTTTTTCCACATTTTACTCTGTACTCGTACACCTGACAACACCCAGATTACTAAATAATTAATTTTTGCTCAAGGGGTTAACCACTGCACTGTCATTTTTCAGTGGCTACGTCCCTCTTGGTAAGAGTAAAGAAGACTCTTTGGCTATGGTAGGCAGCTTTTCTAGGAGGACACTCCAAAATCAAACTATTGTTCTCTAGTCTTGCGTAGTGCCATAGTCTCTGTACCATGGTCTTCCACTGTCTTGGGTTAGAGTTTTCTTGCTGGAAGGTGCACTTGGGCACACTATTCTATCTTGTTTCTCTTCCTCTAGTAATTTTTAAGTTTTTTCCTCCTCTTATTGTGGCAGGCCTAACAAATTTTATTTATGTTCAATCTACCGGAATCCAGACATGGATGATTCTATCATCGCCTGTCTTCTCACCATTATGGCTAAGGTCAAAAAGATGATAGAAAGGCCCCTTTTGTTTTCATTGGTGATTTCAATGCTCACCATAGAAAGTGGTTAGATTATTTTTATCCTACTGATCACAAATGCTTAAGAGCTTTGGACTTTGTCACTGCATCAGGCTGTGCACATATCGTAAATGGAGCTACTCACAGGTCTGGTAACTGCTGGTAACTGCTGGGACTCCCCTGGCGTTATAATAGGTAAGGTTGGGTCCCCAGTTGTATCATCTGATCATGCCGTGATATTATTAGTAGTGAAGAATGAGCACCCTGTCCCGTATGTGTCATACTCATATAAGATTTGTATAAAACCTCAATCCGACTGGCATGACATTATGAGTGATCTTTTAGGCTTGAATTGGTCACAATGATATAATAGTGTTGAGCCTGTTGTTCCATTGAATGAGAAACTAGTCAACATAACTGATAGACTTATCCCTTCTCATTTGCTAAGGTACCGGGTAAATGATGAGTCAATGAAGAATATGGATGTGCTTATTTGGAGAAGCAGGAGGCCCATCATCTTCGGATGGGTAACATAAGATTTGACTTGGAATAACTATACTCAGCTTAGAGATTTTGTTCAAAGAGTTTATGCTTTAACTGAAACGGAATACAATTTAACCATAAATAAAACCATTTCTTGTACAGCTAAGCTCAGTAACAGAAATTGTAGGCTACCCTTAAATCTCCACTTTTTTATGTAGACGCAACAGTTCCTCCTTTACTTAACCCAGAAGGCTCTGTCACTCACTTTCCAAAGGAAAAGGCAACTCATTTGGATGATATGAATGACAGTAAGCAGAATAATGAGAAGCTTGGTCTTCCTCAATCCTTTTTTTCCTGAGGCTAAGCTAATGAGTTTAGCTTTTCCATCTTGTAAAATTAAAGCCCATTTGATGAACCTTCAAGCTTATAGGGGTGTAGACCCATATGGTAATTTTCCTTTGTTTTTTATAATGACTGTAGATTTCTTAGCTTAAAAATTAACTGTTATTTTGCGCAAGTTAGCAAGAAGAGGTCGTTTGAGTACTTTTAAGAGAATTGATAGAGTTACTCCATTATGTAAATGTGTTTGTGATAGCTCAATTCCAGCAATTTCCATAACTCCCAGGTTATCTAAAGTTTTTGAGCGTCTTCTAGCAAAATAGGTTTGCCGATGGTAATCATCTGCTCCCTAAGATTGCAATTTGGTTTTCGTAAAGCCCTTTGGAGTATGTGATGCCTCTAATGCAGTACAGAAATCCCTTGAATGTGGTCGGTAAGTTCATATGATTTGCCTTGATTTTAGTGCTGATTTTGACCGTGTTAATCATCAGGCCTTTGCTTTCAAACTCAAACAATTGGAAGTGGGTGGGTCTTTTCTTATGAACATTACTAAATTTTTAAGAAATAGATTGCAAAGAGTTACTGTTGATGGGCACGATATTGTGTATAAGAATGTGATATCAGGTGTTCCACAGGGT
>NC_090732.1:25573391-25577521 GCF_036898095.1 Palaemon carinicauda | reverse complement strand
ACTTGCTTCGCATAGTGGCGAAAGAACACCGTGGAAGACTTCCAGCCCGTGTATGAACGGAGATGTTCAAAATCCATACAATTAAAGAAATTTAGGGATGAGGCACTTTCCTCGGATCGTGACCTGCGGGTGTACTGTCAGGATCCGCTCTGCGAATAAAATATGTGATTTTCGCTCTGAGTTGATTCAGAGATAAATTTGAGCCTGATGTTTCTCCCCTGAATAGTTGACCACCCTTGAAGTCTGAAGTTCTACGAAGATAGACCTTTAGGCATTCTACTGGACATAGAGATGCATCTTCTTTCAGAGGGCAGATTTTCCAGGGACCCCACCTGTTGGTGGGTAACTCATTCTTGGCGAGAAACGTAGGATCCGGAAACAGGTTCAGATCCCCCCCATCCAGGAACTGAACACGACCTGCCTCTCTCGAGAGGGCTACGATCTCACTAACCCTGGCCCGGACGCGAGTGCAAATAGGAAAATAACTTTTTGCGTCAAATCCTTTAACGCACATTCTTCATTGCTCAACAGGGAGGCGAAGTGAAGAACTTTGTCTAAAGACCATGAGATGGGCTTTGGAGGTGCTGAAGGTCTGAGCCTAGCGCAGGCTTTCGGAACTTTATTAAAGATCTCGTTACCTAGGTCGATCTGGAAGGCAAATAAAATGGGTCTCATCAAAGCAGATTTACACACTGAAATCGTGTTAGCTGCCAACCCTTGGCCATGGAGGTGGATGAAGAAAGATAAGCAGAAGTCTGTTGAGATCTCCTGCGGATTCTTTGCCTTTACAAAGGCCACCCATTTTCTCCAAGATGACTCATATTGCCTTCTAGTCGATTTCCACTTATATTCCTCTAGGAAGTCTATGCTGGCTTTCGAAATCCCGAAACGCTTTCTCACCGCAAGGGCGAGAAAATCATGAGCTGCAGGGTCCGGGTTTTCTGTAATGAAGCGCAGACAGTCGACTTCTGGACTCGCTGGGTCAGAACTGGATCTGGTAGCGGCACAAACTTCATCTGTAGTTCCAACGCCAAGGGGAACCACATACTGTTCGGCCACTTGTGAGCCACTATTGCCGCTACCCCCTTGAAGGATCTCAGTTTGTTGAGGACCCTCAACAGAAGGTTGTGAGGAGGGAACAGATAAATCCTGGACCATCTGTCCCAGTCGAGGGACATTGCGTCCACTGCTTCCGCTAAGGGGTCCTCGTATGGGGACACGTAAAGGGCAACTTCTTGTTGTCTTTCGTCGCAAAGAGGTCTATCTGCAGTTCTGGGACTTGATTCAGAATGAAGGAGAATGATCCTGCGTCTAAGGACCATTCCGACTCTATCGGTGTGAACCTGGATAGAGCGTCCGCTGTCACATTGCGGACTCCTTGAAGGTGAACTGCCGACAGGTACCACTTCTTCTTTTCCGCCAATCGGAAAATGGCTAACATCACTTGGTTGAGAGGTGGTGACCTCGACCCTTGTCGATTCAAGCATCTCACAACCACCTCGCTGTCCATCACCAATCTTATGTGGATCGAGTGATGCGGGGAGACTTTCTTTAAGGTAAGGAGCACTGCCATAGCTTCTAGAAAGTTTATATGAAAGGTCCTGAATAGCTTGGACCAAGTCCCCTGGACTTTTTTCCGATGAGAGTGACCTCCCCATCCCTCCTTTGAGGCGTCTGAGTGAATCGTCATCGACGGGGGAGGTGGCTGAAGAAGAACCAACTTCTTTAGATGTCTGGCTTGGGACCAAGGTCTGAGAAGAGTATGTAGCCGAGGCGGCACTGGTCTTCTCAGGTCTCTTCGCGCGTTTGATGCATTCCTTCTCCAAACTCCGGTTGCATCCTTTAGCTGTGCTCTTAGCACTGGGTCTGTCACTGAAGCAAACTGGAGAGAGCCTAGTACCCTCTCCTGTTCGCGTCTTGATATCCTTTCGGAATCTAGAAGTCTCTTGACAGAGCCCGCTATCTCCTTCCTTTTCTTCGTCGGGATGGAGAAACTGTGTGACAAAAGGTCCCAGTGGATTCCCAGCCACTGGAACTTTTGGGATGGAGAAAGTCGAGACTTTTTTCTGTTGATCTTGAAGCCTAGGTACTCAAGGAACTGGATCACCTGACTGGAAGCTTGCAAGCATTCGGTCTCGGATGCTGCCCACACCAGCCAGTCGTCCAGGTAGGCTACTACCTGAATTCCCTTTAGGCGTAATTGTTTGAGAGCTGCGCTCGCAAGCTTCGTGAAAATCCTTGGGGCTATGTTTAGCCCAAATGGCATGGCTCTGAAGGCGTACAGTCTCCGTTGTAGCCTGAACCCTAGGTAGGGGGAGAGTCGACGGCTGATTGGAATGTGCCAATAGGCGTCTGACAAGTCTATAGAGACTGAGTATGCCCTCTTGGGCAGTAAGGTACTTATGTGTTGCAGTGTTAGCATCTTGAATTTGCAATTCACTATGAACTTGTTGAGTGGCGACAAGTCCAGAATGACTCTGAGCTTTTCTGAGTCTTTCTTGGGAACACAAAACAGCCTCCCTTGGAATTTGATGGACTTCACCTTTCGGATCACCTTTTTCTCCAACAGTTCTTGAACGTACTCCTCCAAAACGGGGGTGGAGTGTTGGAAAAACCGAAGGCACAGGGGTGGAGTGCTGTACCAGCTCCAGCCCAGTCCATTCTTGAGTAGGCTTTGGGCCCAGGGATCGAAGGCCCAGCGATCCCAAAATTTCATCAGTCTCCCTCCTACCGGTATCGTTTCACTTGGACTGCCGTCATGAGGTCTTGCCTCCCTGACCACGACCACCTCTGAATCCCCTTCCCCTTGAGGGGCGCCTAGACGAGCCTCTGGCTGCTCCTCTAGGTTTTGCACAAAAGGAAGAAGACTGTCCTTCGAACGTTGGGGTGAATGTGGTTGATTGACCTGGCACAGCCTGGGGTACCCACTGAAAAGTAGTTGGGGTTTGTGCCACCATCTGGGGCACTGGAGGTAATGGCAATTGCAGTTGCTGTTGCTGTCTATAAGGCTTGGCTGGCCGAGACGGTAGCCTAGTCCTCATATTCTTCCTCTTTGGTTGAGGACCCTCATCCGGGGAAGATTTTCTTTTGATAGCCAGGCCCCACTTCTGGAGAAGGTTTCTATTCTCCACGGCGGCCTTATCAACAACCTCTTTGACCACATCAGTAGGGAAAAGGTCTTTTCCCCAAATGTTGGAGGAGAATAACTTCCTTGGCTCGTGTCTCACCGAAGCCCCGGTGAACACGAACTCCCTGCAAGCTCTCCTTGCCTTGACGAAGCCATAAAGATCCTTCGTCACTGTGGCTAGGTGAGACTTAGCCACTACCATGAACATTTCATGGACCTTAGGGTCACTTGCCATCGTCTCAAGAGTAGTCTGATGAGACATTGAGGCAGCCAGTCTTTCTTTTGTCTCGAACTCTCTTCGTAAAAGAGAGTCGGACAGCTTGGGGAGGTACTCGCCGAATTGCCGTCCGGCAATATCAGCCTCCAACTTTCCCACTGAGAATGTCAGATGGACATCCTTCCAGTCTTTGTGGTCCATAGGCAGGGCCAGCGACAAGGGTTTACACTCCTCCAGGGAGGGGCAAGGCTTGCCGGCCTCGACTGCCTTTAGGACAGCCGCAAACCCTTTCTGTAAAAAGGGGAAGGCTCTATCAGGAGAGGACACAAAGGAAGGGAGCTTCTTGCTCAATGCAGCTAACTTCGAGTTAGAGAAGCCCCTCTCTTTCATCGAGGATGAAAGTAGGGCTTGAGCCTTAGCGTGGTCCATAATAATGACCTCCTTCGGCTCTGTCTCCTCCCTTGAAGCTGGTTCTTTTCTCAGCCGGACATAGCAGTCCGGATATGATGCCTTGCTGGGCCAGAATTCTACCTCCTCTAGGGGAACTGAACCCAGCTTATCCGAGATGACTATCTTTCCAGTCGTCATCGGCATGTGCTCAGCATACCTCCATGGGTTAGCATCTGAGCATATGGGAAGGTCTTTCACATTGAGCCTTTTCCGGGGCCCATGTGATTCTGCCAGGGACTGCATACGCAGTTCCATTGCAGCCGCCTTCTCCTGATTCTCCTTCTGCATTTGTTGGATCATTCCAACAATCGAAGAGAGGGCCTGTCCCAGTTCTAC
>NC_090732.1:25555891-25560891 GCF_036898095.1 Palaemon carinicauda | reverse complement strand
AAATGCTTCTTCGCATCGAGAAGACCAAATAAATTTCTGCCCTTTTTTCAATAAATTAGTTAAAGGCTGTGCAAGGTCAGAGAAGTTTCGGACAAACCTACGGTAATATCCCAACATACCCAGCACCTTACGAACCTCTCTGACATTACACGGTCTCTTCAAAGCAACTATGGCCTCGAGATTGGCTTGCTTAGGAGCAACTTTACCCAAGCCAATCTCGTGACCCAAATAACTAACCTTAGCTTTCCCAAAGTTACATTTACCCAGATTCACAACAAGACCGGCGGCCCTAAGTGCCTCAAAAACTTTTCTTAATCTTACCAGGTGGGTCCGCCAGTCGTTGCTGTGTACCACCAAGTCATCTATATAGATTTCTGTACCTTCCAGGCCACAAATTACCCTGTTCATCAGACGCTGGAAAGTACAGGCAGCGTTCTTCATCCCAAAGGGCATTACTTTGCACTCGTAAAGCCCTGAGGGCGTCACAAATGCTGAAATTTCACGGGCACGGCCAGATAGGGGGACCTGCCAATATCCCTTTAACAGATCCAATTTTGTAATAAACCTAGCAGGACCTATCAGGTCCAGACAATCCTCAATACGGGGAAGAGGAAAGGAATCATTTTTAGTAACCGAGTTTACCCTCCTATAGTCAACACACATACGATATTTACCATCAGGCTTCTTCACTAAGACTATAGGGGAACTCCATGGACTTACTGATGGTTGTATGAGATTGTGCTCCAGCATGTATTTAATTTCGTCTTCAACAATGGCACGCTTCTCTGGACTGAGGCGATACGGGCTTTGCTTAACCGGAGAAGCGTCCCCAACATCAACATCATGCTGGAGCAACCTCGTCCTTCCTGGAGAGTCCTGAAACAAGTCAGAAAATTCCATAATTAGGTTTAGTATATCTTGTTTCTGAGGTGCCTCCAGATGCTCTAACCCCTCTTTTAATACACCTAAATTTTGCAAGTTATTACCTAGAGCATCTGAAGGCACCTGGTCCAAAACATCTTCCAAGTTTTCCTCAACAGGTGCAACCACACTCATAACTGGCTCAAAAACAATGGCCAACGGATCCCGTCTATCAGAAGAGTAAGATTTCAACCTGTTTATGTGGAAAATTTTACATTTACGACTAGTTCCAGGGGCTTCAACTTCATAATTGACCTCTGACAACTTTCTCAACACCTTCCAGGGGCCCTTGTACCTGGGTTCAAGGAAGTTGTCTGGATCTGTGCTTAAAACTAATACTAAGTCCCCGGACTCAAATGAGCGTACCTTACACTTCTGATCAAATTTGGTTTTCATCGTAGCTTGGGAAGCAGACAAATTATCTTTGGCATACTTCCAAGCTACGGCTAACTTGGACTTAAGTTCACTAACAACTTCTCCCACCGTACGCTCTCCTCTCTGATTTACTTCGAGCAATTCATGGAAGATTTCCAAAGGTCCTCGAACCTTGTGCCCAAATATTAATTCAAAGGGAGCAACGCCAGTAGAAGAATTGGGAAAATTCCTTATGGCAAAGAGAGCAAAGGGAAGCCCTTTATCCCAATCCTCTCCTTGCTCATAACAATATTTTTTTAATATACACTTAAGGGTCTGGTGAAATCTTTCCACCACACCCTGACTCTCAGGATGGTAGGGTACACTGGTAATATGCTGAATGGCCAGTTCAGCACCCTTACTCTTAAATACCCTGCTTGTAAAATTCGAGCCGCAATCCGACTGAATTTTACGAGGCAGTCCATACCTGGAGAAAAACTCCACTAATTTGTCAAACACAGCTTTTGAGGTTATTTTCTTCATTGGAAAGGCCTCAGGAAAACGTGATGCTCTATCCATTATGGTCAGGAGATGCGTAAACCCTAACTTCGTCCTAGGCAGAGGTCCTACCACATCAATTACCAATTCTGCAAAGGGTTCTCCAATTGAAGGAATTGGGTTAAGAGGAGCCTTGGGAATAGGTTGATTGGGTTTACCCATCACCTGACACACTTCACAAGTTCTTACAAATTTCTTCACCGAAGACTTCATTCCTGGCCACCAAAAACATTTACTCAACCTACAAAAAGTTTTACTTAAGCCTAAGTGGCCAGAAAAGGAGTCCTCATGTGCAAGGCTTAACACAGCCTCCCTAAACTTGGTAGGTACGACAATTTGTCTTAAACAATTAGTCACATTTAGTTGATGAGTTGGGGGACGACTGACCCTATACAACAATCCTTTCAAAACCACAAACCTGGGCCTGGTCAAATCGTCAGTATTACCTAACTCAAATGAAAATTCATCTTTTTGAGCCTGTATGAAAGAGAGACGGTCACAATCGGATTTCAATAATTTAAACACTCCAAAACTAGAACTACTGCTACTACTACTACCTTCTACTAGCCCGGGCTTCGCTACCTCTACTTCTAAATTACTTAAATTTAGGTCATCATCATTATCAGCTTCCGCTGCACGCTTAGCAGAGGCTCGAGTAGTTATTGCCACAGGGCAAGCCGTGACCGAAACAATAGGAAATAATTCCTGCCCCTCTGCACTCAACATATCATTCCCAAGGATTCCGTCTATTCCTGGTATCGGCAGGCTCTCAACTACTGCCAGCTCAGTAACCTTGTGATACCCTGGGAAGGACAGCTCCACCCTTACTAAAGGAGCAGATACCACCGTATCGGGAAATCCTCCCAGGACCACGTATTCTCCAGTATAGGGAACTAAGTTAGACAAGGACCCTGCCAACACCAAAGATCTAGCGGATCCTGTGTCCCTCAAGAACTTAACATAAAGTGTAGAGGTTTCAGATTTCAATTTTCCGGGGTAGACATATTTGTTAAATGGTCATAAATTACCAGTGGACTCACACAATACAGGTTTTACTTTACCTACATCTGGTTCACTACTAACCTGGGGATCCACAGTTTTACCATTCTTACTCTCTGAAATAGAATTATTTGAAATTAGTGAGACTGGCGTAGGCTGATTAACATTATTTTGACTCTTATTTTGATTCTTTTGGAGGTAACGGCTCCTGGCTCTACATTCAGCTTGTCGATGCCCTGGCTTATTGCACCAAAAGCAATTACCTCTAACTTGATTAGTTTTACCCGAATTGCCACGGTTAGAAAAAACCAGAGTGTGCCCACCACTCAAGTCCTTTCTGAAGCCACTACCAACATGATCACTCATGCTACTATTTGGGGTACTAGATTGGTTTTTAAAGGGATTATTCGACTTAGAAGACAAATTACTATTATTATTAGGGTATGAGGACGAGAAGTTACCTGACCCAGCCCGATGGGTCAGGACAAACTCATCAGCTACCTGAGCCGCCTTGGACAAAGTTAAAATTTTAGTGTCCTCCAGATGAACCCTCAATTCTTTACCACACACCTTCTTAAACTCCTCCAGTACCATCAGTTCCCTCAGGGAAGAGAAGGAAGCAACTTGACGACTTTTCAGCCAGTTGTCAAACTGCTCCTCCTTGAGACGAGCGTACTCAACATAAGACATAGAATTGGGCTTGCCAGTGGTTCGGAATCTCTGGCGATAGGCCTCAGGGACCAAATCATAGGCCCTGAGAACCAAAGCCTTTACTTTGTCATAATCTCTGGCAAGGCCCTCTTCCAATGCATTATACACCCGGATTGCCTTGCCCGTCAATCTACACTGTATGAGTACCGTCCACATTTCTGTGGGCCAAGACAACCGGGTAGCAACCCTCTCAAAAGCTTTAAAAAATTCTGGTACGCTCCCCTCATCAAAAACTGGAATTAACTTTAGTGCACCCGAAATATTAAATTTGTCTGCTGATGAGCTATTGGGGGAACTAACATGATTAGGGGACCCTTGCACCTTGGCCAACTCAAGGTTAAGCTTGAGCAACTCAATCTCATGTTGCCGGGCCCTCTCGTTCTCCTCAAACTGCATCTTCAATAACTCGATTCTCTTACAAATTACATGGAACTCCTCCTGCCCCGTTACATGAGCAGAAGCTGTTACATGGTTGGGAACAGCCTCCTCCTCAGCTAAAAAGGGGTTAGTTGAAATATTAAAATTTTTAACAGCCCTGGCCGGAGTAGGAAAATTGGCCGGACCTTCATACATAACCTTTACTGCAGGGGAATCAGCGAACAGGGACAAACCAGGATTTATGCTCACATCATCGACTATGGATCCTTCTTGGTCTGACCCAAAATCAGTGCCACTCTCAAAATCACTGGCTAGGCCGCTAGCTACCTCATTACCCTCAGCCAAATCTTGGGACACTTTTTCCTTAACCAGTTTTAACAAATTGGCCCGAGTGTCAGAGGACTTATAAGGGATCTCCAACCACCGGGCACACTGTACCAAATAAGCCCTTGTCAAAACTCCTAAATATTTTAAACAGTCAGCCGAACCCAAGAATTCCGACGGGTCAAAAGTAAAGTCCTTCATTTTAATGAAAATAATATCCTATGGGGAAGGAAAGCAACCAAACCAAAAATCAAATATCAACAATAAATACTGTCACATCAATCCAGAGCTGAACTGCTCCCCCAAACACCGAGTACACCTGCGTACGATCCTGTCACGGTCGCCACTTGTTACGACCTGTGTAGGCCGTAGTTCTGGTTCTTTAAACTTTGATTTTTTAAAGGAATCGTAGGCAGTACATTATTTATGCAACACGGTGAATTGAGGGAAGACAGAACAAAAACACTGGAAAAATCTAACAATATTTATTACAATACACTTAAATAAATTCAACCTTGCACCAGGAGTCACAAAAAGCTCCTAAGACAAACAACAATGAGTAAACAAAAATGTCCTGGAGGACTAATAGGCTATACAGAGTCCTCTAAATACACAAGGTTGACCTATATCTAATAATCCTAACCCTAACAAAGAAAAACTAAACAGATCAAAAGTATGGCTCATATATTAAGCCGGGCCCACAAATATCAACAAACCATTACCCTATTACTAAACATATAGGAATAAGGAAGACA
>NC_090732.1:25544010-25545391 GCF_036898095.1 Palaemon carinicauda | reverse complement strand
GTTACATTTTCAAATTTTCCTCATTTTATGATTTAGTTTAAATAATCAAAGATCAGACATACACCATGAAAAATTAGCCGTAAAAAAAAAAAACGGTAAGAATCCTGGAATAAATCCGTTTTAAAAGAACAGATATATTGGCGTAAATTAGTGTTATTACGAACACCAACCCGCAACAGATAATAACAAAGTAGGGTAAAATCATAGTTGCCTGTATTTTACTAAAACATGGTGGAGAAGAGTATATCATATAGCTGAATGCGAATTCTAACCAATTTCTCCTCAGCATTACGTGATTCAAATTGCTTTTTCATCTACCCTATACGTGCAAAATGTAGCAAACCTTTTCCACGTCATCTCTACTTTTCCATCTACAGTCATCATGATTTTTTTTATATATATATATAACAATTAAGCCTTAAAAGAGCACATCTCCAGAACACTTACAATTTGATTCATATCTTTCCTTCTTATAGCTTTACATTCAAATATCCCAGCAAAAAAAGTACCACAGAATTTAACTATACTAGAGAGAGAGAGAGAGAGAGAGAGAGAGAGAGAGAGAGAGAGAGGAGAGAGAGAGGAGAGAGGGGGGGGGAGTTCCGCTCATTAGCCGAAAGTTACAAGAAGGGATTCCGGAGAGGACGATACGATACAACCACTAATGGTCCTTATTTCTCATTTCAAACGAAGAGAGGAAATCAACCAGATACCATCCAGATAAAGTATTCTATACTTTATTTGAATAGGAATTGTCGAAAACCACAACATAATATATTGATATATTGATATTCTGAAGAAATAAGGCAAAAACTCTTTTATTACATGGACATTGTTAATACGTAAGATAAAAAATAAATCCATTGATTTGTCAGTATATATATACATACATACATACATATATATATATATATATATATATATATATATATATATATATATATATATATATATATATATATATATATATATATATATATGTATGTATATATAAACTGAAACATACATTCATGCACAGCCGGTCATATTTAAATTGCAGATGCAGAGATGTGCTCATGTTCATAAAAATTCCAGATCATAGCTTCTTCAAATACATATAAAGTATTTACATACACAGTATATTGAACCTTCCCTCCTAATAATGCTTCACTCCCTTCTATTGTATTAATTGCCCTCCCCAACGGTTGGATTTTAAGGGCTTCACCCACTATACAGATTCCACTGTTCATGTCAATATATTTGAAATATTCCTCTTACATATCTCGCAAGGACTTTAAAATCATCTATGCTCTCGTCTGTCATGCTCTAGTCATGAGTAACAAACTAGAAACATTCCGATATATCTTTCCATGTTACAATAACCATTTATTATTTCTGTTGG
>NC_090732.1:25529010-25536510 GCF_036898095.1 Palaemon carinicauda | reverse complement strand
AAATCCAGCGAAAATGAAAAATGGAGAGAATGTGTTCATATAGCCTCCTATAAGGCAGTATAATGAGGACTGGACTTCCAATTGTCATGTTCCTTGCAAATAGTCATCTGGAAGAGAGATTATTGGATAATTAGTATCACAAATTAATATGCATGAATTACATAGTGAGAAGGATGCTATGAAAATAAAGTGATAAATCATGAATTCTCATGAGCTAATGTATTCGAGACACCATGCACAACCATGAACATAGAGCTTCATAGCTAGATAATAACTCCATACAATTTTTTTTTTTTTTTTTTTTTTTTTATAAATTATTACGTTTCGAAAGGATCAAAACTCTCCATTAAATACATATGCAAGAAAATGTAAAAATCATGATTACACACAACCTCCATTAAAATCCATATATCATCAATCTCTTTGGGATTATGGCATTTCTCATAAATGGCATCTCAAAACAGAATTACGGTAATTCAGTCTTAAGAGGAAAAGAAGATAATGCGGATTCTGCTAACATTATTGCTATTTCAGTTTAAGATAATAATATTCCTATGTATATCCACTGGAAATATGTAAAGGATTACATAAGATTTATAAAATCTTTTATTCCAGTTTCCGGGATTTATTAATTTACTTTTTTTTTTTGCTACAATTTTTACTAGAATGAAAAACTCTTATTACAGTAAAACTTTGTGTAAATTGTACTGGAATAAAAAAAAAAAAAAACTCTTATTCCAGTAAAAAACTGTAGCAATTTTTACTGGAATGAAAGATCTCTTATTCCAGTAAATATTGCTACAATTTCTACTAGAATAAGAAAGTTTTCATTCCAGTAAAATTTCTATAATATTTACTGGAATAAAAAATCTCTTATTCCAGTAAAAATTGTAGCAAAGAGATCCAGGAAACTTAAAAGATTTTCTCTTACGTTGCACCGGTTTGCGTATTAGGGGCATTATAAGAAATACCTTATTTTTGGCCTCATCAAGATAAGATTAAAGTAGTTAGGGACTTACAGCATAATTACAGAAGCACTAATATTCCTTTTGATTCATTAGCCCTGATTATACCCAAGGATTTCAGGGACTTTAATACACATCTCTCTCTCTCTCTCTCTCTCTCTCTCTCTCTCTCTCTCTCTCTCTCTCTCTCTCTCTCTCTCTCTCTCTCTCTCTTCAGATTATTTTCTCTTTGTATTGGTCTCATTTTTTCAGATATTACTCATGTGCTTGACTAAATCAACTATAATTTGATTTTATATAATTTGAAAGAACGCGCTCACTACATCCTATTTTTGACCCTTTACATAATATGTAAGAAGATTTATTTACAAATCTTCTATTTCAGCATATAGAAATTTCAATACTGCTGAACATAGAATACTTTCGTTTCTTTGCATATAAATCTCCACTTTAACTACTTATTAATGTCCTACATTAGGTAGTTTAGGCTGATTTCTAGTAGGTTAAGGGTAATGTGATATACCACACTGGGTATGTGGCTCTCACATTTCTTCTGTGCACTGTTAAAAATTTGCCGTAAAATAAAATAATGATAATCCTGGAATAAATGTTGCCAGGTAATTGTCGTTTTTAAAACTAATATATTAACGTAAAGGAGGGATATTATGGTCACCAACCCGTAAAAGATAACAAAGTAAAGTAAAAATTACGGTCGCCTGTATTTTACTGAAATACAACAGAGAACAGTATATTTTACGTAGAATTTCCGATTAAAATTACGTTTTTTTTTTTCTTTAGGTGTGGTTTCCATTCTTTCAGATGAAGTCAGTTAAGTGAACAGGTTTAAATGAGCTTAAGAATGCAGATAGGATTAGGAGGATGGTATGGCGTTCATATTGATCCTCTGCCATTATATAGATAAGTAGATAGTACTGTATCAGAATATGTGGAATAGAATATGGTTACAAAGAAAATAGGAAATAGAGTTGGAAATTATCATAATTAAAAATTAATTAGGGAACTATGGCCTTACAGAGAGATAAAAAATCACTTATGAAGTTAAAGAAAGAATATGAAATATGCGATACCAATGCAATGAGACATACACCTCATTAAAGTAGACTTCTTAAATGCTGAACCTAATTAGTTTTCACACCAATTTATCCAATCGATAATCACTGGTCGATTGTTACTGTTGTTAACCAGAAACACTACTCTCCATTATTTCCATAAAATATATAGTGATATACTGACAACTAAGGAGATAGAATAGCCAATAATCAAAGCTCTATTGAAAACAAGAGGACTGTAAACCTGCCAACTTCCAGGAAGATTTAGAATTTTTTTTCTACACAGTCGAGTGGAAGGTAATTACAAAGGTGACACAACATCGCTGAGCTACGATAAGATCAAATCTTTTGCACCTGAGAACTTGGAATTCTGTTAAGAAAATTCCCCAGAGGAATCAAATTTATGGCGGGGGAAGCCTTTGCATTACATAATATTGATGTACTTCTTAACAAGAAAATTATAATACGTACAATATGAATTCATGATTGCATATAATTTATTTCTTGTAAAATATCCTAGCTTATCAGATTCACGTTTAAAGCTTATGTTTAGTTTTATACTGCTGGAGAAGATGGAAATTTCTACCGTCCTTTCAATTCATGTCAAATAATAACGTATATGTTTGTTTGCATATACTTTCATATAAAATATCAAGCACTATCTGAAAAATAATCAACGTTGACAGTAGGATCGTAGATATTAACATACACACACACACACACACACACACACATATATATATATATATATATATATATATATATATATATATATATATATATATATATATATATATATATGTATGTATAAACATATATATATATGTATAAACATATATATATATATATATATATATATATATATATATATATATATATATATATGTGTGTGTGTGTGTGTGTGTGTGTGTGTGTGTGGGTATGTGTGTGTGTAATACATAAGTTCCTTTTTTAACCACCATAGAAATATCGATTATGCTGCGACCGCTCTATCATACAAGGCAGATCAGTGAATCTCGTCTGGAGGGCCCATTGGGAGAGAGGAAAACCAATTTAGTTGAGTGATAAGCCATGAAATAGGAACTGCGCTGGAATAGGATGTGACAGACACTGATCTCTTTCTGATGTTCCATTATGTTAAGAGGGATGACTACTCCATCCATTCATTTAGAATGATGATCTTACATATTGCATTAGGCCTTGAATAGAGAAAGATGATTATTATAGATGTCGTGCTCTGTTGTTCCCGTTACTCGTTTGGTGTCTGTAAATGAAGGTTTTGAATGACTTTCATTAACAAATCACTTCCGTTAACGTCCCTGAAACACGGCATATAGAAAACAGAAGATTTTAACGATTTTTCTCTCTACAAGAGTACAATTATAGGCAAATTAATAAGAGATACATAAGAGCTATGCATAGACATTTCCCAAGAAAAACAATACCGTCATTAATAATAATAATAATAATAATAATAATAATAATAATAATAATAATAATAATAATAATAATAATAATAAGCTAATGATCTTCGTATGATTACCTGACAGATTTTATTATTATTATTATTATTATTATTATTATTATTATTATTATTATTAGGCTACAACCCTAGTTTGAAAAGCAAGATGCTATAAGCCCAGGGTCTCCAACAGTGAAAATAGGGCAGTGAGGAAAGGAAACAAGGTAAAAAATATGTTTAGAACTGTAACAACATTAAAATAAATATCTCCTATATAACCTTTACAAACTTTAAAGATACCACAGAAAGAGAAATAAGATAGAATAATATGCTCGAGTGTACCCTCAAGCAAGAGAACTTGAAAAATTAATGATAAGGGGAAAATGAAAAATTAAGCGATAAAGATATATCAGTACGGAGTTATGGCCAGATCTCAAGCCTCTTGGGATGCTCCTATTTCCTTATTCTGTAGAAAGAAAACAAGTTTCCGAAATATCTAGTTGTTTATAACTTTCGTTAATGTATCTTCTAACCTCAACTTTTATATTTTCCATCTTCCTCTGATAATAATAATAATAATGATAATAATGATAATAATTACAATAGGCCAGTAGGACGGCTAGGCCCCCCCGTTGGGATACTACCGCAAGAGAGTTATTTAGTTCTTTGACTAGCCAGACAGTACTACATTGGATCCCTCTCTCTGGCAACGTCTCATTTTGTCTTTGCCTACACATACACCAAATAGTCTGGCCTATTTTTTCCACATTTTACTCTGTACACATACACCTGACAACACCGAGATTATTAAACAATTCACTTTCGCTTAAGGGGTTAACCACTGCACTGTCATTTTTCAGTTGCTACGTCCCTCTTGGTAAGAGTAGAGAAGACTCTTTGGCTATGGTAAGCGGCTTTTCTAGGACGGCACTCAAAAATCTAGTCTTGGGTAGTGCCATAGTCTCTGTACCATGGCCTTCCATTGTCTTGGGTTATAGTTCTCTTGCTGGAGGGTACGCTCGAGCACACTATTCTATCTAGTCATTTTTAATTTTTTTTCCTCTTCTTATTGGGGTAGGCCTATCAACTTTATTTATGTTCGATCTACCGGAATCCAGACATGGATGATTCTATCATCGACTGTCTTTTCACCATTATGGCTAAGGTCAAAGAGATGATAGGAAGGCCACATTTGTTTTTGTTGATGATTTCAATGCTCACCATAGAGTGGTTAAATTCTTTTTATCCTACTGATCACCAAGGCTTAAGAGCTTTGGACTTTGTCACTGAATCAGGCTGTGCACAAATTGTAAGTGGAGCTACTCACAGGTCTGCTAACTACTGGGACCTTGTATACACCGACTCCACTGGCGTTATAATAGGTAAGGTTGGGTCCCCAGTTGTATCATCTAATCATGCAGTCATTTTATTAGTAGTGAAGAATGAGCACCCTGTCCCTTATGTGTCCTACTCATATAAGATTTGTATAAAGCCTCAATCCGACTGGAATGGCATTATGAGTGATCTTTTAGGCTTGAATTGGTCACAATGATATAATAGTGTTGAGCCAGTTGTTCCAATGAATGAGAAACTAGTCAACATAATGGAAGGGCTCATCCCTTCTCATTTGCTAAGGTACCGGATAAATAATGAGTCAATGAAGATTGTAGACGTGCTTATTTGGAGAAGCAGGAGGCCCATCATCTTCGGATGGTTAACATATAAGATTTGACTTGGAATAACTATGCACAGCTTACAAATTTTGCTCAGAGAGTGTAAGCTTCAACTGAAACGGAATACAATTTAACCATAAATGAAACCTTCTCTTGTACAGCTCTGTAACAGAAATTGTATGGTACCATTAAATCTCCACTCTTTGGTATAGATGCAACAGTTCCTCCTTTACTTAACCCACATAGCTCTGTCTCTCACTGTCCAAAGTAAAAGGCAACTCATTTGGAAGATATGGATGACAGTAAGCAGAATAATGAGAAGCTTGGTCATCTTCAACCCTGCTTTCCTGAGGCTAAGCTAACGAGTTTAGCTTATCTATCTTGTAAAATTACAGCCCTCTTGATGGACCTTATAGGGGTGTAGACCCAAATGGTAAATTTCCTTTGTTTTTTTTTATAAAGACTACAGATTTCCTAGCTTCGAAGTTAACTGTTATTTTGCGGAAGTTAGCAAGAAGAGGTCGTTTTAGTACTTAGAGAATTGGTAAAGTTACTTCATTATGTAAATGTGTTTTTGGTAGCTCAATTCCAGCAAATTTCATAAGTCCCATGTTATTTAAAGTTTTTGAGCGACTTCTAGCAAAATAACTTTGCTGAAGGTAATCATCTGCTCCCTAGTTTGCAATTTCGTTCCCGTAAAGCCCTTTGGAGTATATGATGCCTCCAATGCAGTACAGAAATCCCTTGATTGTGGTCGTGAAGTTCATATGATTTGCCTTGATTTTAGTGCTGATTTTGACCGTATTAATCATGAGGCCTTTGCTTTCAAACTTTAACAATTGGGAGTAGGTGGGTCTTTCCTTATCAATATTACTAAATTTTCAAGAAATAGATTGCAAAGAGTTACTGTTGATGGACACGGTATTGTGTATAAGAATGTGATATCAGGCGTTCCTCAGGGTATTGTTCTTGGCCCATTACATTTCATATTGATTACACATGGCATGTGGGTTGACCTAGAAAACAAGTCAAATTATGGTGCAAGAAGTTAAATCCTAACAAAACTCAATGTATGATTGTAAGTAGGTCGAGGACAGTGGTTCCTCAACATCCGGATTTCAGCATTAATAATACCTGTTTGACTCTGTATGATTCTTTTGAAATCTGAACTATGATTCTCAACCACAAATTTACTTTTGAGAAACACATTAGGTCTGTTTCATCTTCATTTGCACGAAAAGGGCTTATGAGAAAGTATCGCAAGATTTTCTTTCATCATTCAATTCTGAAGAAGTGGTTTAATTCTTTCTACCATGTTTTGAGTATTGTGCTCCTATTTGGTCTTCAGCTGCGGATTCTCATTTTAATTTGTTTATTAAATTTCTTATTCCCGGTAAACATATTAATCTCTTACACTGTCGTTCAATTAGCTTGTTATGCATATTGTATAAGATTTTTTATAATTCTGTTCATCCCTTAAAATCAGATCTTCCCGGAGAGTATCGTCCGGTTCGTAATACTAGGTATGCTGTTAATTCTAATAGTCATAGTTAGTCTACACTTAACAATTGCTTAACACGACCTGACATAAGCCTCCTAAGAAATATAGAGAAGTCTAGGCATACAGTATATCTCTCACATGGTCCTATGAATAAAGCAATTACCTTTAAATATTTATAAAAGACATACAATTATCTTTATATTTGCACTTACTATCATGTTGAATACTATCTGGATTCGTGCATGGAATATGTCATAGCATAATTACAGACAAGGTGATTGTGTAAATGGATATTCAGAAATGTGGGATTTCTCATATTGTTAGGTAAATAGATTTGTCTTTGTAACGATTTAATAATCTTTAATTTGACCTTCATCCTAGGTTAAACTGGTTTCAAGATATGAATTTTAGTAATAGGCAATTCCCGCTGGTTCCCATATCCTGTTTTTTCTTTTTTAAAACCCGAAAGATCTCCCTGGTGAATTTCCTGCACCAATTTACTGTAACCTCGGAGCCTGTTTTGATCAAGCCCACTATCCAAGGCATATACAGCAGAGTGAAATACATTCTCCAGGGCGGGATTTTCTTAGAGACTGAAACATAGTTGATCTATATTTTTTTCTCTTTCATCAATCCTTATCTGAAGTTCCTTGAAACTCGATAAGCAAATAATTGAAAAAAAAAAATAGATCAACTGTGAAGTTAACATTCAAGATCTTAATTAAGTAATCATACTCCTACTATTCTATTAGATAGGGTCAAAATTGAAGATAAATCCCCTGTTAAGTAGCATCTGGAACAAAAAAAAAAAAAAAATTGTAATGAAAAG
>NC_090732.1:25514010-25524010 GCF_036898095.1 Palaemon carinicauda | reverse complement strand
TTCCTATTAGTAGCTTCCTAAGGGATATATGTAGTACAGTGATATTCGCAGAGAATTTTACCTTTAGGTCTCCAGAACTTTAACTCCTGGCGCGAATATCCTTAAATTTTCTCTCAAGGATATGGCATAATATCAGGGGACGTATTCCTAACACGCCACAGAGCAATCTGCACCCCGAATAGCGTTTACGCTTCAAGTGGTAAAGTTGCAGAATTAGAAGGGGAAACATATCAAGGTTACCCTAGTTCCCATATTACTATTGATTATCATAGCAGCGCCATATCTAAGATGGCGGACATTCCTTGTAGCATTGAGCATGTGCTTCAGATAGAGTAGTTTCGCGAGGGATACTGTTTAAATCCTTTCTTTAGAAAAGAAGGGTAGGTCCATCAGGACGACATGGCTATCTCACCCAAAAATAGATTTTTCGCTTCGCTCAAAATCCGTTTTTTGGGCTCAAGCCATGTCGTCCTGATGGGAGCATATCAGTGCCTTAACTTTGGGACAATATTTCTTTGGTCATCTGGACCATTTGAGACAAATGATGTTACCGTTATCTGTCTTCATCACTAATAATAATCGGTGTTAGTGCTTCCTGCCCCCTACAGTAAAGAGTCATTCTAGATGGTAGAAAAGGGGCCTCAAGGTAAGCATATATTGTATGAACAAACATAAGTATACACTGAGTAGAAAAACAGTCTCATGGTTTGTATATATTGCCAAACCAATATCAGTGTCCATTATATCCATTGTTTGCAAGCATAAAATGATATGAAGTATACTTACATGAGTAAGTCAAAGAACTCTGGCATCTTAAACATGCAATTGTCGGGCAAATTAGGACACAATTACATTCTAATAGACACTTATTTTCAATAAATGACTAAATGAATTAACAAGTAAAAGGAATGTAGCATGATAAAGGAATTATACCTGAGACATATACAGAAATTATTTTTCCTTTTTGAAAGGGAAGAAATGATGAGTGCCACTCTCAGACTGAAGAAAAGTTTTTAATAAAATTTCTCCTCATAATTTCTGTACTTGTTATATTCTATCAACAGTGTGTACTACATACACACGGCAATAGTGCTATCTGTATAATTCTACACCTTAGATTTTGAACAGAGTTAGTATCACCATGGCAGCACTCATTTAAAAGGGGATCACACTAAAAGTGCTGACACCTTCTCCCTTTAATTGACAGTCCCAGTCAATTAACTCTTCATCGCAGAATTAGACGACAGGTTTTAATACACTACCTGCCGCCACCACATAATGCTTCAGTTCATGGACCTGCTTACTATAGTGTTTGTAGAACACCCTAGATGATTTCCATCCAGTATATGAGCAAAGACGCTCAAAGTCCATATACTGAGAAAAGTTCAGTGATGAAGCAATTTTTCTCAGATAATGACCTGTGAGAATACTGTCAGGATCTGTTCTGTGAATAAAGTAGGTGAGCTTCACCCTCAGTTGTTTTAGGGATAAGTTTGATCCAGAGGTTTCTCCTTTAAAGAGCTGCCCTCCCCTGAAGACTGAAGTTCTACGAAGATAGACCTTTAGACACTCTGCAGGACATAGAGAAACATCTTTGTTCAGAGGGCAGATTCTCCAGGGACCCAACCTCTTAGTAGGTAGCTTGTTCCTAGCGAAACAGGTTGGATCAGGGAAGAGATTCAGTTCTCCCGCTTCTGTGAACTGAATGTGGTCCTTATCTCTAGATAGGGCCACTATCTCACTAACTCTAGCACTGGAGGCTATAGCAAACAGAAAAATAACCTTTTGGGTTAGATCCTTGAGGTAACAATCTTCATTGGTCACAGATGAGGCATAATGTAAGATCTTGTCCAAAGACCATGAGATGGGCTTTGGCGGTGCTGCAGGCCTAAGCCTTGCACATGCCTTCGGAATCTTATTAAAGATTTCATTCGCCAGATCAACTTTAAAGGTATATAGAAGAGGTTTAGTCAAGGCTGACTTGCACGTAGTTATCATGTTGGCCCCCAGACCTTGATTATGAAGGTGGACAAAGAAGGACAGTCAGAAGTTCATTGAAATTTCTTTCGATCCTTTTGCTTTTAGAAAAGCAACCCACTTTTTCCAAGATGAATCATATTATTCTAATTATATTAGACTTGTATTCTTCTAAGAATTCTATATTGCCTTCTGAGATTCCAAATCTTTTCCTAACCGCTAGGGCAAGAAACTCATGAAATGAAGGGTATGGGCTCTCTGTGATAAATCAAAGGCAATTAACTTCTGAGACTTCTGAGATAGTCCTGGGCTCAGAACTAGGGCCAGCCTCAGTTTCAGTTCCTTCACTAAAGGGGACAAATTGCTCTTGGGATATTTGGGAGCCAACAGAGCCACTCCTCCCTGGAAGGATCTCAGCATGTTGAGGACCTTTAGCAGGAGATTGGATGGGATAAACAGGAATTCCTGAGTCCATCCCTTCTTTACTAGAGACATGACGTTTGTTATCTCCAGTAGAGGATCCTCGTTTGGGGCTATATATCGAGGTAGTTTCTTGATAACGCTCGTGACGAAGAGGTCGATCTGCAGCTCGGGGACTGGTAAACATCTGGGAGAGAATAAGTCTGCGTCTATGGACCAATCTAACACTATCGGCTTGAGCCCGAGTAGAGCATCCGCTGTCACTTTGCGGATCGATTGTACATGAACTGCTGATAGGTGCCATTCCCTTAGGTAAGGGATGGTTAAAGTCACCTAGACTGTATGAGACGCTCTCTAGCCTTGTCGGTTCCGACGTCTCATTATCGCTTCGATGTCCCAGATCTGCTTGAGGAGGTCTTATGTGCATGGAGAGAATTTCCCCACCCATGACAGGACCAACATAGTCCTGGGACTTTTTGCCTTTGACCATTGTTAGGGAAGTGATTAAAGAAAGACCGATATCGGTCCTTTTAGATCTCTTAGAGCGTTTGATGCGTATCTTCTCCAGACTCTTAACGCATCTTTCAGCAGTGCTCTTAGCACTGGGTCTGTCACTATTGCAAACTGGAGAGAGTTCAGAACTCTTCCCTGTTATCGTCTTGGAATCCTGACTGATTACCATAGTCTCTTGACCGACCCTACGATCTCCTTTTACATCCCCAAGGGAAAGGAGAGTTGGTGTGACCACATGTTTCAATGTTTTTTTAACCATTGAAGCCTTTGAGCTGGAGAGAATCGAGACTTCTTGAAGCTTCTCTTGTATCCCTATGATCCAGGAACCGGATCACTTCCTTGGATGCTCATAGACCAGCCACTTCGGGTGCTGCCCACCGCAGCCTTTCTTCCAGGTACAATGTTGCCTGAACCATTTCTAGGCTTGGTTTTTGCGTGACTGTGTCTGCCAATCGCGTGAAGATACTTGGGACTGTGTTTAGTCCGACAAGTATCTTTCCTAGGACATATGTTATCCTCTGTAACTTGAATCCTAGGTAGGAGGAGAGGGGGCGACGGACTGGAAGTTGCCAATAGACATCTTTCAGGTCTGACAAAACTGCAAAAACCCCTTTTTGAAACAAGGTCCTGATGTTCAGAAGGATTAACTTTCTGAACTTGCTGTTTTATTTGAACTTGTTGAGTGGCGACAAGTCTAGAAGGACTCTGAGTTTTCTTAATTCTTTCTCGTGAACACCAAACAGCCTTACTTGGAATTTGATGGACTATACTTTCCTTACCGCCTGTATGCTCTAGAGCTCTAAGGTATACTCTTCCAGGAGGGTTTTGGAGTGTAGGAAGAGTTGAAGATATGATGGTTGAGGCATGTCTATTTCCCATCCTAGTCCCATCTTGATTAGGCCTTGGACCCAAGAATCGAAGGTCCAGCGATCCTGAAGGAGCCTCCCTTCTACCAGGAGCACCTCTTTGCTTCGCCCAATAAGAAGGTTTACATATTCGACCGCTTGCCTGTGGCACCGCGGTCATTGCAACTGTGGGATGCTGTTGAACAGCCCGAGGAACATTTCTAGACTTTTCCGTCTTCCTTTTAGATTGGGGACCCACAACTGTGGAAGACTTTCCCTTTGAAAAGATGCCCCACTTTTGGAGAAGTCCTAGGTTCTCCCTAGTGGCCTTCTTAATCACCTTTCTAACACTCTCGTTTGGAAAGAGGTCTGTACCCAAGATGCTGGAAGATATCAGCTTCCTGGTTTCGGGTGTCACTGTTGCGGCAGCGAACACAAACTTCCTACAGGTTCGCCTAGCCTTCATAAAGGCATAAAGGTCTTTTACTAAGGTGGCCATATGCATTTTGGCCAAGACCATGAGCATGTCAGGGGTACTTTGGTGGGCTGAACACAACTCTATGCAGTTCTGTAGGGATAGGGAGGCTGCAAGTCTCTCCTTTGTCTCTTGTTCCTTACCCAAAAGAAAATCAGATAGTTTAGGGAGATTCTCGTTAAACTGTCGTCTAGTGACATCTGCCTCTAGCCTTCCTACTGAAAAGGTTAAGTGGACTTCCTTCCAATCCTTCTCCAGCCGGGGAAAGGCTAGTGACAGAGGCTTGCACTCCTCGAGTGCAGGACATGGTCTACCTACCTCCACTGCCTTGACAACAGATTTAAATTCCTTCCACGTAAAGGGGAAGGATATTGGAGCAGAAGCAAGAAAGGAAGGGTGTCTGTTACTTACTGTGAATACTTTTGACACCAAGTAACCCGCCTTTCTCAGGCTACTCGACAAGATAGCCTTTGCCTTATCATGGTCGAGCATCATGACGTCCCTTAGTTGCATTTCTTTTCTTGACGTTGGTTTATGTCTCAGTCAAATGAAGCAATTAGGGAGAGTGTCAAAGCTTGTCCAAAACTAGATTTTGTACAAAGGAACAGGACCCATCTTCTCTGAGATGTAGAGTTTGTAATTTAAAATCGGCATAAGCTCCGCAAACCTCCAGGGATTAGTTTTGGAGCATGTCGGAAGGTCTTGGTCTCTGGGTCATTTGTATGACCCTTGAGGACCGACAAGTGGAGCTTCACAGTGCTCTATCTTGCATTTCGCTTCCTCCCTTTTGTCTTGTTTGCGAAAGTTTTCTATTAGACCTTTCATATGGGCCAATAATTGGTTCATTTCGTCTAATAGAGGGGTAAAGGGTGAAGATGTCGATGTTAATGGCTCTAGAGCAATTCTAACACTACATTATCCACCTCCTCCCGTGGGGGCTTCCTGCCCTTCGTTACAAAGACTACCTGGCTGCAGGGAGGTTTGAATCGTGCCTGGAGCACCACTATTTCCTTACTTGCTTCCGGGAATAGTAGGTTACGCATCCTATCATTAGGTAGGTATGGTCCCAGAGAGATTTTCTAGAAACTTCTCACCCAGTTGCGTAGTTTGCTACGAGCTGCATCCCTAGACTCTATCGACTTGGGATTCTCGAAACCCTCAAACATTAAGGTCCTGCATACATTGTAAACTTGAGGGTTCCAATATTGTAGGGATTTGGAAATAATATTGCAGGGGGCATGAAACCTGCATGTATTATGACCATAAAAGTACTTACTCTTGATATTGCAGAACACTGCAATACATGTCATATGGGGTTCCTCCTGTAAAGAAAAGAAACCAGAATGAGTATACAATTGATTATCTCACTGATAAGCAATATATAAAAGTCATCTTTTAACTAAAGTGGCTTAGGATAGTAAGCTAGAAAGGAATAGTGGGAGACACATACTTGTGTATCCCCTGCAAGCAAATCCTGTTATCTCTCCTCAGTATTAACTATAAGGAGATTCCTCTATCAAGGAACTCTAACGAAAGGGTTCTAACCCCTATGGGTAGAAAGTTTACAAGTCACTGACCCTTTTTATTCTTTAACCCTGTGGGGTAAGGATGACTGATTTCTAATCAGAGTATTGAAAGAATTCTATTCTTTCAATATGGGAACGGTCCCAGCAGAAGCCCGCATAACGGTACCCAAAATATGTTACAAACTAACTACTGTATAATCATACTATAGTTTTCTGTTTGCAGCATATACAATATTGCAAAATACTGACTATTGTATAATTATATATAATGTAGTTCAGCCAGTGTGTTGACATTGTGGAAAGCATCTGACGGCACGGTCCAGCCGGCATGACGCCGACTGGACTAGGAAATATAAAAGACATATATTTATGTATCCTACCCAGCCCATTTGCTGTAACCTTCCCTTAAAATTTTAAAATCATAGAGTTTACTGATCAGGGAGACTCAAGGATAAGGGTTCTAACCTTTTAGGGCTAGAAGTGTAATACCACCAGCCCTTTAAAATATTTAATATTGTCGGGTAATATGAAAACTAATTTCTAATCAGAATATTGAAGAAATTCTATTCTTTCAATATACGATTGGTCTCAGCAAACACCCTGACAAGGATACCCAAGATATATTGGAAAATAACTACTCGTATAATATATACAATAGTTTTTCTATCTGCAGTATATCCTATACTGCAAATATACTGACTACCTGTATAAACTTATACTGTAATTCAGCCGGCATATACCTGGCATAGCTAGTCCCTGCCAGTGCAGCCAGCATGCTAGCTAAAACAGAGAGACACAGTATGGAGTGAAGGCTACCTTATTACTGTGTATGTATACACCAATTAAGGATGTAAATGTCTAATTTACTGCCTTTCTCCAGAAAGAAGGTTCAAATGGAAAGGGAGAATGTAACATTCAGGCTTCCATCCAGCCATAAGTACCATCGCTGGCAAGGTCTGGTCGGCATATAGCCGGCAGGCTAGCACCCGGCTGCACTGTTACAGTCGGTATACTGGCGGCTGAGTCAGTACCTATCTGTGCTGGTCTGGCCGACCTACCGCCGGACAGGTTAATACCCCGGCAACAGAACTTGTGGCCAGCAATCCAAGGGAGGAATAAAGAACCTTGGTGACAGAAGGGACTTCCCACCAACAGCCATTATGGCTGCCAGCAGCTGGCAGCCTCCGGCAGCCGTCAAGGCTGCCGACAGATGACATGGCTACCAGCAGCCTGCATAGCCGCCCACAGATTGTATAAAACATGGTCGCCGTCACCCAACATGGCCGCTGGCAGTTATCATAGCTGCCAGCAGCCAGCATAGCTGCAGGCAGTCGGACAACAGCTCTAGAGTAGGAGTCAAAGAAAGACAATGGCTCGGCCATCACAAAAGAACAGAGGGGGAGGGAAAAGGGTCCTGTATGAGGTATGGAAGGAGCCGGCAAACTTGCCGGTCCTACACACCAAGAAACTCTGTTTCAGTATCGTTGCCATCCTAGGCGGCAGGAGAATTTTATCCTCCAACCTAGGGTCTGCTAATACAGTTAGGGTGACGGCAGCAGTGCCGCCTCCTCTCAACAAGGGAGAAACAGAGTTCCAATGCCGGCACCATCCTAGGCCTCAGAAGAATAACTACTCTTCAGCCTAGTGTCTGCGAGCACAGGACTAGTCTACTAGACCACAGGGAGAAGGTGGCAGCATCATACAACCACTTCCGGTACGGCCTAGGGAGGGCTAGCCTCCTATGTCGACAGCCTAGCCGGCAGGGGAATGACTATTCACCCTGCCAGCCGACTGTCGGCACAAGACTAAATACTCTGAAGTTCTGACCGAATCCCTAAACTTGCTATCTGTGGTTAAGGGAAGAGACAGAAAACCATAGACTTGTCATGCCTGAATTAAAACTCGAGGCATGACCCTCTAGGGTTGTAGCCTAAGGCTACACTCAGAGGAAAAGAGAGATTACCCTTAAATCTCTACCAGAGACGAGTATCGGTTATATGATAATTTTAGGAGATATCAATCTCCGTTGAATTGATATACCAATACACAAGGGTAACCGGGGGAATGTCGAAAGTATACTATACCGCCTAGGTTTGATTACCTAGGCAAGACCAGATCTCGGTTGCCTAAATCTTTACAAGTATAAATTGCCTAAATAGCTTTCATAATTGAATTATTAATGCTATTTCAACCAGGAATGTTATTCTATTAACTAAATAACACATGCCTAACGAACGACAGCGCCCATGACGCCTCCGGTAACAGGCCTAGCTCCTAATCACAATAAATTACTCTTTTTTCACTGTGAGACAGGAGCTAAATTACGCATATTGTTAAGAATCAATACTCAACTTTCCAGAGGCGAAAGAAGCTGGGGATTGCATAGTAATGCTTTAAAATCGATCGAAAAGGACAGATCACCAGGGAACACCACCGTGCGAAATTGCTACAGAGTTAGGAAGGTCCGCCACCTTGAATATGACACTGTTATGATACTCAATAGTAATGGGAACTAGGGTAACCTTGATACGGCTCCCCTTCTACTTCTGCCACCTTCCCCCTCGAAGCGTACACGCTATTCGAGGCGCAGATTGCTATGTGGCGTGTCAAGAATACGTCCCCTGATATCATGCAACATATATAAGAGAAAATTTAAGGATATTCGTGCCAGGAGTTAGAATTCTGGAGATATAAAAGTAAAATTCTCTGGGAATATCACTGTAGTACATATATCTCTTAGGAAGCTACTAATAGGAACTTCCATCAGGACGACATGGCTTGAGCACCCCTCCCCACAAAAAAAAAAAAAAAAAAAAAAAAATATATATATATATATATATATATATATATATATATATATATATATATATATATATATATATATATATATATGCACGCACACAAAAACAAAATCACAGGTACACTAACATACACACACTAACACACATGCACACACACACACACACACACACACACATATATATATATATATATATATATATATATATATATATAGATAGATAGATAGATAGATAGATAGATAGATATAAATATATATAGATATATATATATATATATATATATATATATATATATATATATATATTTATATTCATAATTATATATATATTTATATATATATATATATATATATATATATATATATATATATATATATATATATATATATATATATATATATATATATATATATATGTATGTATATATATGTATTTATATACGTATATAGTATATATATATATATATATATATATATATATATATATATATATATATATATATATATATATATATAAATATATATATATATATATATATATATATATATATATATATATATATATATATATATATATATATATATATATATATATATGTGTGTGTGTGTGTGTGTGTGTATGAATATATATATATATATATATATATATATATATATATATATATATATATATATATATATATACATATTTGTGTGTCTTAGTGTCTAGTATCTGGAAGAATAAGCTGAAAGTTGAAGTGGAAGGATGGGATGCAATTAACTTCCATTAATAATACTATTGCAATAATCAGTAATTAAAAACTAATGGCAGTTGATGATGACAATAAAATGTTCAATGAAATGTCAACAAGTCAAGTGAATTTTAAAAGGAAATGTGAAGAGAACATATCAAAGAAACGGCAAAGTGTATTAATTTTAAACACTAAAAGTATGAAGTCTTAAAGAGTCAGAAGTGTTAATGGGTGTAATAAGGTAATAAGTAGACGCAAGGTGAAGTAAGGTAGTCCTGAAATCGTAATAATTTTGGAAAAACAAATTTCTAGAATTCAAAATTTGAACATATCATGGGATTGCTATGTATTCTACTCTTCATGTCAGGAATATCGATGTGAATTGTAAAGTACTAACCGTGTAAAGGTTTCGAGATAAATTAAAAGGTTAAAATTTCCCATATAATCCCCAAGAATTCACACATCCTTAGAAACAAGAGGTTTCAAGTACTTTTTGCCAATTACAAAGTTTTATCAACAGCCGGTTTTTCCATGCGTAACTTTTCCACAGAGGCATTGTTTCCGTCTATCTTATTTTATTTCTGGGATATTTAGTTCCTTGATATGAGATAGTTTTAGAGACCGTCTGTTTTAAGAGAATCAATAATTAGTTAATGTGTGTTATGTAGCATTCAAATAGGTAATTATATACTATATAAAAGATATACATAATC